>NW_028289451.1:0-113763 GCF_059628265.1 Tinamus guttatus
TAGGCAAACAGCCACAAATTAGTTAATACCTAAAAAAATCCAAATGTTTTTAGGAGATATAATATTAGTATAGTTGAAAAAAGAATAAAAATGAATAGGTTGGGAGCCTTCTACCATGCTTTCAAAAGGCATGCCTTTTACATTTTTTAGTTGTATTTCAATGGTAAAATAATTTGTTTAGGTAACTGAACAAATTCATGGAATTTGAAGATTTCAATACTGTAGCAATTCACCAAGATATTTCAGGAAGTTTTATTCATAATGCACAACATGGTATCTGACGTTGGCTTACAGTTGCACATTATATTCTTGTAAACCATTTCCATATACATTTCTCAAAAGTTTCTTTCAATTCTGCAAAAGCCAGGGACAATTCCACAAAAGCCAACAGAAGATTATGAATTCCTTCTTTGCTTTCATTTGGTAATGGAATTATTTTTCCTTCTTTATTTTTCCCTGATTTAAACACTAGCTACATTTGTAATGAGCATCCATGCAAACAAATGGAAGATGTGGTGGCTGAAATGAAATACACAAATGCAAGCATACGTGCATGCCAATGTGAACATGTGAATGCACATTCATACTGGCGAGGATTCGTATGCTGTATTCGGGAGCGGTAACGTTGTGAGCAGTAAAATATTCCATAAATTATACATATATGACCCCTCATTTCTGTTTTTAAATGAGAAGCAGCAGCATTTTGCTCCCAGTATACAAATTTTTACCAAAAAAAAAAAAAAAAAGACTCAATCTTATCCTTGCTTTCTGAGGATGTGTATTAGCCCTATAGTGCACTGTATGGAATCTAATTCCATCCTGCCAAAGACGTTTTTGTCATTCTCTGATTCACTTTTTGGGCTGGGGGGTATCTGTTTATTTTTATGCTCTGTTTTCAGTATTGTGAGGGAAAGAAAATGAGAAAATTGAATATAGGTATAAAAAAACCTACCAGAAATTTTATTCGGAATTGTACTGATTACTTCGCTGTTTTCATTCTAATTGTATTTTATCAGATATGGAATACGACAAAGAAAAACTCCAGCACACAGTCTCTTCCCTCTGTTACTTTTTAAAATAACATATATGGCACATATCAGGTCCACATCACTTTCCCTACAAATCATTTCTGATCATAAAAAGTACTTTAAGTTATGAATATAGGAAAGGTCTGCATCAATCTTCCACTGGTGACCACTGCTGACCAGAATGAGAGAACACCAGATAGACAGACATTTGCTGCCCTCTTTTGGAACAAATAAGTGAAGATTCAGCAGGTGATTTTGCATTGTTCTGTTTGTATCATACGTTTCTCTTTGTCATATTGCTCACAGCTGATGGGTTTCTAGTCGACTATTTCGCTTGTTGACATTAAATACACTATTGAGTTAGGCACTGAAAATTTTACCAAAGCAAAAACATTTTTTACAGAGATGGATTGTTTTAAAATATGGGTCACGTAAATACATTAAGCACATTATTCTGATAAAAGGAGTAACTAAAAATGAATTTTTATAGATGATTCATATTTGTTGTTTGTTAATTTCATTTAAGTTTTTTTAATAAAAAAATGTTATAAACCTATTCAAAACTCGGCTTACTTCCTAGAAAGGAATTTACAAAGATACTTATATCTTTAAAACTTGCATGGATTGCATGGAGTGTTGAAGCATTCATTCTCATTACTTACCTGTTTATTAAGCTTTCAAGCTTAGGGAGCCTTTGGCTACAAAATACAAAATTACAATGACATATTACACATTTTTGATGTAAAAATACATCTCTCATTGCTCTGAAGGATGCAAGAGCCAGACCTACGTAGGAATATTAGGAATAAGAGTGTATTTTGCTGTCCACCTTAAAAATCTTGAACTGCTTCCTCTCACACACATATTCTTTTCCTTTTGCTCTCAACTAAAATGCTTAATTAATCTCAAACACCAGCCTCCAAACTGAGAGTTTTCCATGTAACTTTTTTCCAGGAAATCTGAGCATTGTTTACATTGCCCATTATGTCACTGTTCACTGAGCTTATTTATTATTCCTGGTATGAATAAATCCAAGAGCAGACACATCCAGGCCAGAAAAACACAAGGGCATGAGCAGCGCGGGGCTTTAGCAAATCAGTATATTCTGGCACATCTTGAAGAGTGATCCTACATCTGTCTCGGAAACACCCAAAGAAACAAATATTCACACAGAGAAAATCCAGTGCCTCAGGTATGCTGCACATGACACTATGTGCAGAATCCTATGCTTCTTGCACTGCAAAATAGCTTTGTACATTAAGATTTTTCATTTTATTTCAGACTGGACTGATTGTTTTAAGCGTAAGGGTTTTTATGGTTTGTTCTAGCATGGTAGCCTAATATCATATCCACAGAAGCATACAGAGACCAATGGATGAAGCTCTATTATTGTCTTTAGAAACTCAGTGGATAGCGTTAACCTGAACTCACAAAGATAGTACATTTTATCTACCAAGATAACCACATCTACCCAGCTCTGTGCAATTCTGTTTTCATACCAGAAGTCAATAGAAAACTTCCCTACCTGTAAGAGAAATCTAGCTTATTTTTGGTGGAACCTGTAATAATTTATCAGTCTGTCAGCAACCAATATTAGAATTCTACTGAAGTGGTTTTATCAGATGCTATAGCAGAAGATATTCGTGATACTCGTTTTCTTTTTTACTTCCATTTAACCTACAGTACAGGAATTTTTAAAGTTTCTTAACCATTACTGGTTAACCATTACTTGATTTCTGCTAGTGATGCTTCCAAACATACAATCATTCATTATCATCTGTAAACTATAGTGACTTTATAAAGTTGTATATTCGAAATAAAATTTTGGGGCAATAGAATTGATGATGGAGGATAATAGATCACTACAACATCCTTCAAGGTCATCCCGTCTCTTCAATTCCCCATGTAGCCATTGACTATACAGGCTATGATAAAGAATTTGTACAGATGGCATTAGAGTTTCCATAAAAGACCTCAATAGTTTGTATTACAGTAGCAATTACTGACTCTTTTTGGAACAGATCTTTCCAGCTATATTTGCACAATTTGCAAACATACATCTGCATTTGTAAAAGTCTGCTTTTGTGTTTGCATATAAATTTAGAACATGTGTATTTCTACACCTAGGGATTTGTGTTTTTTTTTCCAGAAGGATTATGACTGCTGTAATTACAGCAACAGCATCTGCAGCTAGGGCAGATGTACTATTAATCTAACACTCAGATTTTATCTGCTTACATTCTTTGGCCAAATACATCATGAACCTTTTTAATCATGTAATAATTATTTTACTGTAAAATTATTTCTTAATTTATTCTGCTTTTTGAACCTATCCTGCTCTTCATAAGGCCCTTTTTACAGATAGCTTGGTTGGTTTCACAGTTTAATTTACATAAACCACAAACTGCTTGGTATCTGATATCCATTCAATAACAACCAGATTTCAGAATTCATTCAGACAAAAGCATACAAAATATATTATAAACTTGCAGCATCCTAGCTCTTTGAGTAGCCTGTGCTCGTATCTTGAGGGTCATGCCTTTTAGTAGTCTCAATAACCTGACAGAAGTAAAAAGGACATATAGTTCACTTGCAGGGGACACATGATGAGTGCTGTTTCATCGTATGTGCAGTATGAGCTGTATCTCTCTCCAGAGATCTTGAAGGGTTTAGGATAATAGGAAGGCAAAGAGAGACAGAGAGGTGAACCACAGCTGTCAGCTTTTTTATTCTCAGCTCTTGTTTTCTTAAGGGGTTTAAAACTGTCACTATGATCAAAAGCTTAGCACTTAAGACGGCCCCCAGGCAGTCAAAGGAGAACAACACTTTTATGTTTAGCGCTCCTATCAGAATCCATAATCTGGATGTTGTCTATTACTTTCAACATTGCAGCACTTATTTATTAGCTATAATAGATATTAGAAAATATGTAGGCCATCAGTTTAATACAAACTTTTTCTTCTATATTTTCCCATTAGAGATATATAAAAATACAAGTTAGGGTATATCATTTACATGTATATACCTCCAAATCTTTAGTCCTGACAAACTCCATTCTGCAAAGAAAATTTCACAGCTTGTTTCTCTCATCCAGAAAATAATTATACCTACTATATTGGTTGCTATTCCAGGCCTTCTATACTGGCAATCTGTCTGGCCTAGAAAGCTTACAGGTTAAGGCTTCCTGCTTTTAAATTTTTTATTCCAGCTAGGTATCAAGATGCAACTCCATATAAATCATAGTTCATGCTAAAAATGCCATCAAAACATGTTAAAAGATAAATTTGCATGATATTTGCTACTGTTGTTTGTAAGAATCCTTCCTAATGGTTGTTAATTCTGCAGTTTTATATTGAATGCTACTCAGCCTGATAGGCTTCAAGATACATAGGTTTAAATACTGGCAAATCCTATAACTCTATTTTTTACTGTAACTAAACACAGAAAATAAAATTTTTAAAAAGTTCGAGCAAGAAATGATTGAACATCTCCTTTTTTGCTTTGTCTTGGATTTAAATTTTTAATATATCACTTAATCTCACTATCATAAAAAATTGGGCAAATATTCTCAGAAAGTAAAAGTTTGCATTCACTCCTGAAAAAATGTATTCAACCAAAGAGGGACGAAAAAGCTGAGAAAATGAAAATGGTTTTATCTTCAGAAACCAATGACTTCCTGTTGTTAAAAAAAAAGAGTAATAATAAAAGCCAAGAGCTTCATTATCATAACTGCTTTGAAGAATTACCTTCCTTGAATACATTTTCTAAAGCACATTACAGTCAGGTTGTTTTTAAGCACAGTTGTACTGCAGATGCATTTGAGTACATGTTGGGTATGTTGTTATTCCTTGGAAATCTTCTGCAGCAGACAGGGAACGAGCACGCCATGGAGGAGAGACCAAGTAGCATTTATTCGCCTCTGCAATGGCATTACCTGTGATCCAGCTTTGGCCAGTCATCTCTTGGGTCATTCTGAGAAAATCAAATCATTGCTCTTCTCCTTGTCTACCACCTTTAAAAGCTCTTCAACATCTCCTGATGATAAAGAGAATGTTACATTGAAACTCCCAACTTGATTGAGGCCCAGATTCTTTCTTATTGATTCCCAGTGGAAATAGCTGTTTGGATCTTTCAAGAAAACTAACATTCGTAAATGTTAAACTACTTACGCTGAACAAGAGGATATATCTTCCTGTATGTCTGTACAGCACTCAACACAGAGATATTTTCATCTGATTAGCAGGGATAATAACAGTAACCCTTTGGCTTGGAGATGTTTTTTGCAGACCCTCATGAAGGAAGAAAGCTACTGTTCAGGGTTCGGATGTTCAGGGAAATTGTGGCTCAAGCAGAGCAAGGTTTCCTGTATTTGTATAGCAGAGGGATTCCTCATATCTACCTGATACCACAATTTGGATCATGATTGTTTTTTATAATCAAAGTAAAAATCCTAGAACCACTGTGCCAAAGCCATTTGTGAAAACAAAATTATAGTTATTGAGGTCTAATATCTGTTTCAATTTCACCGGATTTTCTGTTTTGTATACATTTGCTAGAGTTAAGTGTTGTGGAAACTCAGGTCCTCTTTGACTTATTTCTGCCCTGACTTGTTAGTTGTGATGTGACATAATGAGCTGAGACACAGTAACCCAGTACAGTCCAGTGAAATGTGGTACACAGAAAACTTCACTCAACTGTTTTTTCTCTTCTGCAAAGCTCAGACCACCTGAGATGGTCTCAGAGACCACCAGAGACCAGAGATGACCTGGAGTCGTCTCAACCTGAATGAGTAGATGCAAGTAGATGAGCAGAGCAAGGCAAATGGATCTCTAATGTTATTACAGGATTTGGAAAGAAGAACATTTCTCAAATTCAACAGTAACATCCAAAAAAAAATAAATTCTGATGTAATATATTGAAAAGCTGGACACACATCACCTTTGTTGGAGAAACTACGTCTGAGAACTTTCTTCTCATCTGTGGTCTTACACTGACTTTACATAATCTTCAAGCTAATCAATAACTGGACAGAAGAGCCCTGGGTCTGTCTTTTCTGAGCTCCAATGCAATGGTAAATTACAAGCAAATATTTCCACAATAAAATCTCTCTTAAAAAATAATTTACATAAACAAAAATACTTACCAATTAACAAGTTCTCACAAATCCATGGCTGTGAGGTGGCTAAAAGAAAATGAGAGGAACGTAACTGAAATTTGCTTTGAATCAGGATCCTTCTAACACTATACCAAACTTCTAGTAATTATAGCAAAGTACTTATATATTATATTTATATGATAACTCATATATAAATGCTTATATATTTTGACTTAATTCAAAATATGCCTATGGACTGGTAAATCTCAGTGCAGCTTCCTACCCTGCTCTGCCCTACTAATTCAAGATTTGTAGGCTTTCTATCCATTATTTCTCCTTTGGTAATATGAAAGTAAAAGCCTTTTCTGGTGTTGTAAGAAAAAATAGGGTATAAAGGGTATATTTTCTGTCCCCATGATATTTGGTGGGATCTCAGTTGCTCTGAACGATGTATTCCCAGGTTCATGCGGCAAGGAAAGGACTGCAGTGTGCTAGTACTCCGCCTCTCCCTAGCAGCATCTGTCTACTATGCTGCTTGGTTGAGGGGATTACATAAATCACAGCATGGCCTGCCTAAAAATCAAAGCCATCTCCAAGAAGAGATGCTCTTATCTCAGTATTGTGTTTTCAGGCCAGCTGCTATGGAGATCTTAAGCACTGATGTAAGTTAACTGTCACCATTGAAAATAGTATGAAACAATTTTTCCTCAAGTCCTATGTCAATGATCTTAGGAAAGCTCACATCTGTATTGGAAATCCCTTATTTTCTACTTTTAATTAATTTTGATATTGAATTTACACTTTTTAGGAAGAAAAATACAAAGAAAATATGTTTACATTTTTTCTTAGGGAGTTTTGCCAAAGGGGTCAGTCATTTATTCATCAAACATCCAGCATGGCATTTCCTTAATTTTCAAGAACACTTTTGATCCTAGTATTGAATGCCACCATCAATTATATGTGATCATTTTTAAAGTGCTCTTTTATAATGATTTTTTATTTTTATAGTCTTATAGACACATCAAGGTCTTACTATGCTTGAGGCTGCAGAAACTCATGAAAAGATGACATTTGTGCATGCAAAATTACAAAATGGATAAAGAAGGGTTTTGTTCTTAAAGTTATTCAAAATCCTCCATTTCAGCCATGTCCTTTGTAATCCTCTTGAAAGGATGACTTCCTTTCATTCCTCACTGTCTGAAAGCAGCCTGAACAGGTGAAGTGAGTGGAGAAGTGCTCATCTTAGCTTTCTAGACAAGAAGGTTATGCACACTTTTTTCAAGCAAGTTGAAAGCACCGCAAGGTGCATTAGAGTATAAATTCTAATGAGACTGTGAAGTTTAAAGCTACTATATCTGGAAAATACCCTGGGTATTTCATAGGGTATATGAGAGAGCTTTTATGGACTCTATGAAAGCCCTTTATTCCTATTCATTAATATTACAGTAGTCTGTGGTCTAAGAGTCCCAGCTGACAGTTCAGAGTCTCGTGGTGCTTGGCACTGTACATGCAGGGCTGTAAAAGCTTCCAGTGGAGCTATTTGAGAGGCTACTGGAAATGCTATGGACTAAGACTACAATAAGAGACAAAACAGGAGAATTGGGATAGCAGCTTTGAAGAAAGAACATTGTGTCATGTGGCCCAACTGTAACATAGAAAAATTGAATGTAATTATTTCCCCAGCTGAGTGTGATGATGTGAAAGGGAAGAACTAATGATGATGCACTCTGCCTGTTAGAGGCTTTTCCTTCCAGGAGCTCAAGGTTACAAGAAGTGCTCTTCACTTGGATTATTATTTTTTCTTCCTTACACTAGAAATGCAATGGTCACAAATAAATTCTGCACACAGGGAGTTAATAACACTCCAAAGATGTTGTGAAATAATTCCAGTTACTAATGCCAGACCTACAGGCTTGGCAATATTTTTTTCCCTGACTTCAAGCATCCTGTATTGATTGATTAATTATTCTACCAATGAACTAACAAATATTGACCTTATAGAGTTGAGCAGCATTTAGCCAAAAGTCAGTAATCTACATCGATCACTTAATGGAACATCAAAGCTCAGCATCTCTGACAGTTTTATGTCATTCAGCAAAAATCTGTCTGTGCTTTGATGATACTTTGACCTTTCTTATATTAGGCATCCTTGGCAGAAAACTAAAAGTAATAATAAAATTAAACATGTGGATAATGCTTTGTTATCTGGAATGAAATTGTCACTGTCACAGGATTCTCCCCGCAGATTTACCTACCAGCAGAGATAAGTAGAATTTGTTTTTCTAAACAAAAAAAAAATTTTCTAGTTATATAAGACAGCAGAATGATACAGAAATGTAATTTTACCACAGCATAGCAGTAGAGAAACAACAGAGAGCAAATACCTGTATATTTACTAGGGGAGAAAGAGAGAAAAAAAAACCCTCACATGTACAAACAACTTAGGAATGAGACTGTGGGCTCCATAGCCCTTTTAACAGATGGGGATCTGTCTGTGCAGCTGTCACAGCAGATATTCACCTCTGCCTCAGCACCTGAGCTGTTACCAACGGCCTTGATGAGATACACAGAATGCTTAACTTATTTACACCACTTCTGGGGTACGTTTTCCAGGTCTGAACCTAGCTAATGTACTTTTTCACAACACTGCAGGCATTCCAATCATGCTTATGATGATAGTGTAGACACAACCGATGGGACTGGTGGGGCAGTAGCAGCACAATAGAGATGTTTTTTTACCAGGGATGGTAAGCAACACAACAAGGATGGTCTTTACAGCTTCAGACTGCAGAGCAGTATATTCCCCAGTCGTCACTCCACATTAATGCTGGCATCTGAAGCCAGCTCGTCTTGAAGGTAAGTCATCGCAAACTTTTAAAGCAGTGAAGTTACTCTGGTAGCTATTCTGATAGTATTACGACTGTCAGGAGTCAGGAGTAATCTCAAATTCCCGGGTTTGGATACGGTCTTCAGCCATGCCCCAACCCTATAACCACACAAAGAAAACCTGCCCTGCTGCCAGTCCTGGATGACAGGAGCAACAATACACTGACACAGAAAGCTTCAAAGGGAAAATGGCAGGGAAAGATAAGGCATAAAGGGCTATCATTTTCGTTCTGTTAACACCAGGAACTAAAACACGCCATCTATTTGCAAGAAATAAGCTTACAAGATGACCTTCTTCCTGTTTTCCAAGAGACTTCGAACTTCTCACATTGACTTTGCAATTTCAGTGCCACGTGCCTGGAGCAAGTTGCTGTGGAAAGCACGTGGAAACCGGCACTTCCTTGCCTAAGTGATTGGTGAGCATCGGGTGAGAGGTGCTTTCCATGCTCTGAAAGGCACTGCTTCACAAGGAGGGCTTACAGGCAAAGCCAATCTGGCCATTCCTTTCCCTAACTTCCAAAGCTGCTTTTTCAAACCTGATTATATTTCTGTTATATTTAAGTAATAGATGTTACTTAAGTGTTTCATCTAAAAAGACAGCATGGGGTAGATTTCAGGAAAACAGACAGCCCAGCTTTGTAGGTTGTATGTAATCTAGAATAATATCCAAACAATTTTGCGAAGCACAGCATAGATGAAATTGTAGGCTATTATCAATATCTGGAAAAAAAGGATGCTATTAGTCTGCTACCTTATAACAGATATTCATGTCTACACACTCACACACACACTCTTCCAACTGAAGAGCTGAAGAGATATGTTATTTAAAACCTCTGCTAAAATCTAAAATCTAAAACCTACTCTACCATCCATAAAATATGCTTTATGCCCTGAACCATATTAAGCAGAGAACTTGGTCTGAAATTGATTGTTTTTTTCCTCAGTGTTAATTTATTTTTATAAATTCTAGATGTACCCTTTTTAAAATGGTACATTCTGTTTCTATTTTACTGTATTCAGCAATCAGCGTCTATTACTGTTAGTAACCATGGCAACTAGACAGCTAACTGTTCTTAAATCTTCATTTGTCGACTACTTTTACAAAATACTGTATAGTTAAGAAAGACATAAGGAAAAGCTGGAAGAGATAACAACATCTTTTAACAAAAGTTTTACATAATGTGATGTGAATCCAGTCTCTAGAACAAAATAAAATAAAATAAAGTAAAATAAAATAAAATAAAATAAAATAAAATAAAATAAAATAAAATAAAATAAGGATCCTTTTAAGGTCCAATAGAAGTAGCAATTCAGCAATTTTTAGGATCTTCAGGGATTCAGTATAACCAAGCATAGTTCATTCCTTGACTGTATTTTTAACCTTCCTGTTTGGAAAGACCTCCAGGATTTTTTCCACTTTTGGGCTTTGCTTTTGTTAATAAACTGCTTTTAGATTATTTACAAGATAATAGCTATAAAGCCTGGCACAAGTGCAACTCTCCTCTGGTGACCAGTACAGAATATTGTCAGCTGCCCACATGATTCTCCTGAGCTGTAATCAAAATATAAAGTCGGACCCTTGAAGAAGGGCAGATAAGAGTAATCTGCCGAGATACTAAAATATGCCATTCTCTGAACTGAGAAGACTGGAGTAACAGAATTGGCTTGCTATGATCATGTAAATCTGTAATGAGTTATTAGTACAGCAAACTCTGGGAAAGAAGGAAATTTTAATGACCAACTATGTGCATCTATTCTGTTTGGAGACAAGTATGAATTACTTCCCCTTTTAGAACAAAAAGCACTGAAAAATAAAACAGGTTGTGTTCTAACATAATTATGTGACTGATTTCTGTGTGTGTGTGTGTGTATGTGTGAAGTCATTAGGAAAGTATTACTTCAGTCTCGTCAGTGATGCAATGAATCAAAAAGCTTAGCTGTAAACAGGAATGAAACTTTTCCTTATGTTGCTTTTTATAAAAATACACTTAATGTTCAGCGTAGTGCAAGTTCACACACAACAAATGGAACAAGGTCCAGTGACTCATTCGCATTTTACCTTTCCTGTGCTCAGACATGTGCTCCTTGCTCCTAGACATGCATATTCTACTAGCGAGAGAGTCTCTAATAAATATTTGATTTGTTTTTGTACGAGGACTAATATTTTCTTGTTCTTTCTTGAAGCAGATTTGTTACCTTCTGCACATGGAACTGAAATACATCTGCTTGGAAGACAAAGACTGACAAAAACTACAGTGAATTGAAAATAAACTTTCAGAGCGAAAACTCTTTTAAATCCTATATTGGCAATCTGTACTCTGCCTCCAATAAATCCCATAGAGTAATTCAGGTTTCCTAAGTAGAAAAATCACTCACTGCAGTTGAAATGTCTCCATGATACTTTAAGACTGATATGAACAGATTTTTTTCTTTACTTGATTCAGATGAAAACTCTCATTCTTCAAAGTTAGATTCTAGTCTCCTGTGGTGAGAAAGATGACATTTCTTGTAATAGTTTGCTTGCTTCCACAGGGACAACCAGTGCTGCCTGGCAGCTCTGTGTGCTGCCACGTTTTACTCAGACAATATAGGCAAATATAGAATTCTACACAGGAATGGGATGTAGTATAGGCATATGCTACTGCAAGATGTGAGATTTTGTCAAATTATTCCTTCTCTTTTGGATTTGCCTGTATCTTTTGTAGTGATTACTGAAAGTAGCTGTGAAGTCACTCAGGGATCACCTTCTCAGCAAGCATAACATACCTATATTATATATGTGAATGTTTACATAAATATGGGCATAAAATAATATGAATTGAACAGAGGCTGTGATTCTTATTATGGTAATTCATCCATCTAAACAGTCTAGCTCTTTAAATGAGCACTAAATGAGAGTTAAGGAAAAACTTATTTCAACAACCTATAATTTCTACTTTAGTAAGATTTTTTTCATTCCTTGTTTTCAAATAGACGTATCCCTGTTTTTGTCAGGTCTGTTACTGAGATTACTGTCCTACACTTGGTAAACTCAGAGGAATATCAGGGTTTTCCATTTATCAAGTACTTCCTTACGTAATGTTCCGGGGGAAAAAAAAAAAAAGCTCCATCTGGGCCATAGCTGAACCCTTTTCTCTCACTGCAGCTGAGCCACAGGCATGAAATATAATGGTAAGATGTGCATTGCAAGAAAGTAAAGGGCCACTATAACACTGTCATTGTCATGCCATTACATGGATTTTATAACATAGAGTTACTGCGCTTCTCAATTGACATCATATAGGACTCCGCTAATGGAAAGAGACATGGAACATAATGCACCAAGTAGAGGCTGGACAGAAAACAGTAAATGGATCATGAATCCAGCCCCGTAGCTAAAGCAGTCAGAACTCTGAATAGCAGGGAGACTAATGTTTTTAGCCATTTTCCCTTCCAGACATAAACCCGAAAAAAAAGACGCATTGAAATGTTTTCCTTTTCTGGCTGCCCACCCTATCGTGAAAGCCAGCCAGCCATGCTCAAAAGCATTTGCTTTTAAATGAGTCATGGCAATACAATAAAGATGCAACATGCAGATGAAGTTCAAATCAATGGCAGAAGCCGGGGCTCACATCACTATGTTCCAAAGTGCCAAAATTGCTCACAGCCAGAGAAAGTCCATCTAATAACGTGCCGTAGAGGGTGAACAGTGAGCAACATGCTGAGTGCTGTGTGATGGCCTTGGTACGACTGTAAGCAACTTTGAGAATTTAGCAGTCCTGTCAGTGTTCATAAAATTTTTAACCATACAGGGTGATGGCTGTTTAAAGCAGTAAATGTCCTGCCATCTCTTCAGCTATGTTGTGCACTGTCGTTTTCAGGCTGAAATTCTCCAGTATGTAAATCAGCTATGCTTTGCAGCACTGCTATTTTCTAGACAGTGTGAAAAAGGTTTTTATTCACAAGATAATAAGTACATAGTTTCCCACAGACCAGAAGCTTGGGGAATTTGAGAGAACTGCAAGTTTTTATCTATACTTTTTCTCAAGAACCTGAAGGTTCCTGCAGTGTTGGATTTTTTTTTCTGATCATATAAGTGTGTTCATCTAATTGAGTACATAAAATGCTAATTTGCCTTTAAGCTTTAGATTTTTTTCTCCACACTAGCAAACAACCTTAAATTCAGTCCAGACTGTCAACTGCTAATATATTGTACTGTAACCTTCAAATTGCTTCATTCTTTGCTGAAAACATTTAATGCAGCCTCAGAGAGTTGATGAGTAGACCTCTGAATCAAATATAATCAATGAAGTGCAGTCAGAGCTCCATAGCCAATTCCAGACTTCTCAGTTGATTTGTTTCCTTTCTCTGGACTGACATTATCCATACTTATCCACTCATCCAGTGACCCCCGCTTAGTGTAAAAAGCTCCCAATTTTTCAAATTTAAAATTAAGAACGTAAATACCTCAGCAAACTGCCTGATTCTTCAAAGGTGCTAGAAATTCAGAACGTCTTAAAAGTATACTATTTGTGTGGCACCTCATTCTAACCAGCAAGTTCTCAAAATTTGGACATTACTTCAGGGCAGAATATATGATACTGGCTGGCAGGTATGTCTGGCCATCCTGGAAACTATAGACTGCAACTGTATTTTGTCTCTAGAGGTAAATATACTAAGTAGCTAAGTATAAAACACCATTCTTTTTCTTAATAAATCTCTTTGAATAATGTTTTCTTAAAGTTAATTAAATATAAACAGCAATATCTTTTAAAAAATACATTTTGTCTTTAAACTTCTGGAAGGGCCTTCTGAAAAAGTCCAAGAACTACCAAACATATAGTTCTCTCAGGCAACTTCTATGTTTTACAAAGCTTTTGATTAATTTGCTCTGATTTCAAGCACTTGCACCAGCACCCAGCCTTCCGAAAGGTGTAGTATATACAGCTTACTGAATATTTTCCATTGTATGTTTGTTTTTAGTACATGTTTTAGTAAATTTGACCCCTGTAATTGACTTCTGCAGCTTGTGTTTACTTTTTTCTTAAGTTATATTTATAGCATATCTTGCCATCTTTGGGTTACACTGGAATATTAACAAGACAAATATTCCCAGAGTTGTAAGATTTTTAAATTTAACAGTATTCACATTTTTTATACTATGTACTTCTTTTTGCTGATTTAGAGAACTAAATGGAATAGAACTTACGTACAAGAATATATTGTCATACTCTGTACAATCCTTAATATATCGTTAATGCAATTGAAGTGTAGTCCCATTTTGTAATAGTCAATAGAAAGAGTAAAAAAAGAAATTGCTTTTCATAAATCACAGAGTTCTAATCAATCATTCAAATAAAACTATAAAAAGTAACACATGTTATACATAACAACCAATGGGCTAAACCATCTCTACGGCAAAGGAAGGGTCAATTTGACACCGGGGATTCTCTGTTTCCCAGATCAGCCACTAGGGGGCAGCAGAATCTACCCTCAAATTTAGACAACATTAAAACCTGATAGAAAAATTTCCATCTTTAACTTCACCACAAATGCCTTTACGTTTTATAACTTCATAATTGCAAAAATATAAGGCATAAATATATTTATAGAGCAGCATTTTATTCTTTAGTATCTCTAACTAATTGCAATGGATGTCTGCTTGTGATACAGAAGTTGGAATGCATAAAATTGTGAAATGTGGTTTCTCAGGAGAAATTTTCTTGAAAAGCTTGGAGAACATGAGTCCTATCTCCTTCTATTCACTCCATAAACACTTTGAAGGCTGACCTAATTTTTAACAGAGTTGCCCAGTCACTTTTTGCATCATTTTTTCCCCCAGGTTTTAAAGATATGTTAAAACAAACTTAACATAAGAACAAAAAACTTTGAAAATGCTCATAATCCTCCTTGACAGTTTCACTGTCAGTCAAAGTGCCACAAAATTCTGGTTTCTCCTACCTTCATTATTATGAGGATGTTGACTCCAGAAATATAATCCAGCGTTACTTAAGCCAAAATGATTCCTGTATAACAATGGTAGTAAGTGTTCTGTGTTTTTTCTAGGTCAATATTGTCTGAATACCACTAGCTCAAACATTTAACAGACATAAAATTTCACCTACAATACAGCAATATCACTTTTCAGAGGCTTCACTATTTTCTTTTATGACATTAAAGAAGACTAGGGCTTGGTGTCTGAAAAAATATCGTAATTTCTACAAGTGACTGAAACCATGGTTCACCTCAAACTAGTTCTGAGCCAATGCTAACTATTTTGATTGCCAGTTATTCAGCTCCTAAGAGCATTATAAAAATAAAAGTACTTCATGAATGAACAAAAATTTGAGCAAATATTCATAAATAAGGGCTATGAATGGAAGACTCACACTCGCACAGACACATGCACAGAATTCTTTTCAAAATGTTGATTAACATAGGGATATTATTAAACGGCATGGAAGTATAATTCCCTTTTTCTGCAAATTTCCACCAATTCTGAATATACCAACTCATTCTGTTCCTGCTTGGCATAGAAATAGAATAACAAGATTGAAAAAGAAGGATCAGTTTGCAGAGTTCGTTGCTTACAGACATATTTCTCTTGCTCTATTAATCAGAGTACCAAATATCTTGTTCCTAACCAGCTATTTGTTAGAAAACTGTAACTGCTTCATGAAGACCTTCTTTGTTTTCCTCAGAATTGAAGCTGCTGTGTGCATCCCCTCCTGAGATTTAATGATCACTGTGAAAAGTCAGGACATATGGCACTTTATTCTTTCAGTGAGTACTGGCCTAATTTCCCCTTATTAGGAACGCCTTATCAGATTGAGATGGAGTCTAACCTCACCAGTGAAAAACACCTGTAAGATAATTTGGAGTCATATTACTAATAAAACTGCAGACAAAGATTTCCTCCCTAGAAAATTAGCATTTCCATCCGTCTCTGAATGAAATGACAGGAGGTAACTCCTCTGCATATCAGATATGCCAGAAAGAAAAACCATACTGCAGTAAATCTGAAGAAAACCCTGGAGTCACCATTGAGTTAATTGAATCAGAGATGATATGATCATAAGAGATAAAAACACATTAAACAAATGAGGATACTTTACAATACACTGCTTGATTTAAAATTCACCTTTTCCCAACACAAGGTGAACCATGTAGCTTGAATATGGATGTTAAATTATTAGTAAAGTTTTAGATTTCAGTGTGCAATTAAATTAAAAGGAATCTGCCTTTGAATAAAATACTGGGAAAAAATCTATTTTAAACCCCTATGCATCTTTTTATTTCCTTCTCTTCTTATTATTTATTTATTCTTTATAATTATTAAAACAATATCGCTTAACAATAAATTAAGCTACAGTTTCTGGTAACTGTGATTCTTAGATCATGTAATGCACATCCCTCCTGCCCTCATTTCCCATATCTTTACACCAACCAGTTTGAAAGAATCAGTATTTTTTTGTTGTTTCTTTCAAAATGCACCTATGCTTATACAATATCCTCCTTCTCTGTTTTCTGATACTGTCATTCTTTGTCATGTGGTTACATTTACCCTTTGGAGTCCCCGCTCTGTCTGGTATTTCATAAAACTCCTGTAAAACCCTCATACCAAGCAGTTTAAGGTCCCCAGCCATCTGCTACCCTAACAATGGGTTTTTAGAGTAAAGCAAGGATATGTGGATAATTCAGGCACATAGAAGATGGCTTTTCCCCATGCTGGAGAGGAAAAAGTGGGAAGAAAAATAAAATAAAAATACCTTCCTCATCATTCAAGAAGCCCAGTGCTCCTTTGGCTCATGATATGTCTGACAGGTTCATTTCAGAGCGAGAAGAATCACTGGAAAATGGACAATGTATTAGCAGGATACTAATGGTAGGGAATATCTTGTAGTATCCACAGTATTCACACAGACTGTCCCCAGTTTCACGGTCTCACCAGACTGGTATTTCCTTTTGGGAACTAACCCTGGATGGATGACAAGAGTGAGGACTAAATGGAAAATTATTTGGATCATACTTCTATTTCTCTGAAAGCATTAGCGTAATGATGAATCCTAAATCTGCTTCTCTTTTTAAAGGTTTATTTTTAGGTGCTCCTTCCCTTCTGCTAGAGAAGAGTTTGGCTGTGTGATCTGTGTTTTGTTGCTTTTAACCAAATACATTTCATAATACACACACTAATTGCAGGAGGATTAGACTGCAAGAACTAGTTGGAATTTAACTTCTTATTTATAGTCCTAAATAGTTGCTACATCCTGTTTTTATATGTTTCTGAGTTAAATCCAGAAGGAGGCTACAGTTTGAAAAATTCTCATTTTCTCACTTCATTCTTTTCTGAACAAGTAACAAAGACTAAGATCAGAATTCTGATTTCTTTACTTCTTACATATATTATATAAGAACATTCCTAAAAAGTGAATGCAAGGATGAATGGAAATTATTTTGAAAATTCAGTAAGATACTGTGATTCTTTGTTACAAACATAGAACATTAATATTCATTTGTAGAGGCAAGAAGCTGGCCTGATGAGGAAATAAATAAATCCAGCCACAAAGTCTGTGACTGTACTCCTTGACAGTTTCTTATATCAGAAATAGCAACTAAGAAAAAAATAGCTATACCACCATGTAGTTAATACTCCAGAATCTCAAAATACCTATACATTAATTGTTAGGTGGAAAGAGTAATTACAATTAAGGTTTATTTTACCCTTATGGTTATGTGAAGTACTGATAAGGTAAATATCTAAAAATAACAATTGAAACACGGTAAAATTTCCATGTAATTATTTGGCAATGGACAACAACTGAACACACTTGTCCTTCTGGGACTTATTGCCAAATCCTCACACATAGGCCTCCATTTTTGTGCCTGCCTGTGTAAATTATTCAAGTTAAAGGATTTTAGTATCTTTGGTGAGCGATGGCACAGTTCATAAGCACTTAACTTGCTCTGTATATATGTAACAAGTGATGGAACGATGATCTAAGACAGACAATGATGGAGAGAAGGCGGATGTCACTGTTATCTGCTGCATGGCCTACATCAGAGCTCAGCATTTCCCAGGAAAAACATCCCTTGGAAGTAGATGACGGATCAAATTAATTCTCCTGGCAAGGTGCCTGAGGTGGTATCCCTGCTTCAAAGAGAAATCCCATTTCTAAAGCAATGAGCATTCAGAATTCCTGAAATATTCCATCACCTAAAAATACCTCCCTACTCTTCTATCAGCAGGTCTGCTTACAGACTGGTAACACTCCATATACCTTGCTCATATTTTATCATTGCAAGAAAGAATGGACCGAAAAAATATTTAAAGACTAGTCCGAAATAAGGTTAGAAGCACAGTCAAAAAGTATAGAATTTTGGTGCATTTGTCCTCTTCTACCAGCAGATAAGAAAGAAAATAAACCTTCCTGATATCTGCTTTCAGCAAGGTTCAGTGCTACTCACCTACCTAGCTAACAATACTGTGGCAGAGAGCTAAGGTCTAAAATAACCGAGATATAGCTATTAGTTTTTGTTTAAATTTTGGAAACCAAATTTTTAGGCATTGTTAAAAATTCCTACAATGTACAATGTTATATTACAAAAATTCCTACATTGTATTACAAATATTCCATTGTATTACCAAAAAATTCCATTGTATTCCAAAAAAATTCCATTGTATTTCAAAAAAAAATCCATTGTATTACAAAAATTCCTACAATGTACAGTGTGTTCCTTGCTAATTTATTTCTTATATTTAATATGTAATTTTCAAAGCATCAGAATAGACCTGAATTCAGTACACAAATAAGGACGGGCAACCTGTTATTTGAACATGTCAATATTTCCACATAAACCATGTGACTCAGTGAGTAAATACTTTCGGGAAAGACAAAATCCCGCAAGTTTGATTACTACTGAAGTAAATACTCCATCTTCCCTTTGCATAAAGATTTTCTATTGCTATTTTTAATGACTTCTGTAAAGTTAAGACTCTAATCACACTTTCTCCAACAGAATTCACAGGCTTATCTGAAGATTTTATTTTGTACTATTTTTCCATCACAAGCCCACAAGTCACAATCATACCATCTGATTCTGCCCAATACAAACACATACAACATCTTCCCTGAAAATTTACAATCTTTTTTTTCTTTTTTATCCACAATAATCTCCTATTTGTTCAATCCTGACACTTAAAAATTTTTAAATCCAAACAGCATATTGAATAATATGCTATTGTATTTGTTTTTGTTTTTGAGGAACTTAGCTCTTAGTGAAAGATGTGGTTGTGTTTCAAGAGTAAAAGAGAGGGAGGAATACTAGCAACAATTATGTTGCTTGTTGCTTGCGCTGTCACAGGAATAGCTAACATGAAGCTATCCACTGCTCACCAGCAGACATAGTACCGCAATAAAAGTTGTACAGCTGCCCACAGTGCAAAATTGTATTACAAATCGCATTATCTTCCTCCATCTCCATGCTCCAGAAGGAAGAAAATAAGAACTGAGAAGATGAAAACTGGAGGGGAAAGTTTATGAGAGTTTATCCAGGCTGAACTGTATGAACACAAGTCAGCTACCTGAGGTGAGAAATAAGCCAGCGATAGAAGTAAATGAAGAAAAAACACTGAGAACCTGGGGCTTGGGAAGACCTGAATCACCCTGCTGATAAGCCGGAGAGGCCCTCAGCACTGCAGGCTGGTGGCACTGTGTGAGCTAAGGGACCGTCTCTAGCACAGACAAGCAATGCCAAAATAGAAGGATGAATTTAGGGTAGAAGCAGCATGCTAAGAATAAAACAGGTATGCAGTTACCGTCCCCAAAGTGCTAGAGGTCATATCTCTAGAGGAATAAAATCAAGGAATGTTAATGAACCACTTACAGGTTGTCTAACCTGTAATATTCTATAATGCTCTCCATCAATTTGATACAAATTACAACATTTAAATTTGGCATATACTTTCTACATTCCTCAAGATTTCAGAATACTATTGTAGGGTTGTGTTCTGAAATATCTTACTGACTTTTGATACATCCTAAAGTGAAGTTACCATTGATTTCATTTGTACAGGGAAAGGACTCGGGTATTCTTATTTTCTATTGACTATCACTTTCTTTTCTGTGCCAAAGTAAGACTCCATGATCTGGTTTATTAAAACTATTCCACTAATGTGCAGGAATGTGTTAGAAGCTCAGAACAAGAATTACTGTGTGACTTTATAAGGCATACGCTATGCAGGAGGTCAGACTAAATTATCATAATGGGCCCTTCTGGGTCTTAAAATCCATGAATAATTGGTGTCTCCATCCTAGCATAGACTGCTACTTCATCCAGTCATCATCACATTTCCAGTACATGCTAATATCTGAGATTTCAGAGGAAATCAAATCCCCTTTCACCCTCTAATGTATCTAGACAATTACATGATGGAAGAAGGACTTCTTCCCAACTCTTGCAGGCTATCGTATTATAAATAAAGGTAAGATACTTGTTTCCTTTCTGCTGTAATGTTTTACCTATTAAAAATGTATCATGAATGTATTATACTTCATAAGTTATTAACACATGCAGCTTCATCCAGTGGCCATTTAGTAGATATTAGTGGGGCAGTTATGAACCAAACCTTAATTGAAGTTCTGTGATGAAGAGAACTCTTTAGCAGCAAAGGTAGTCAGGGGAAGTTCGTCCACATTTCATATTATACTCCCACTCACTCCTATTAAACCACAGACACACAGAAATGGCAGCCTGAATCTAAGGATGTTTTCCCTGTGTATCTCAGGGTCAGGAAAGCCCAAACTGAGTAACAATGTGCAGCTTTGCTGTAAACACATGTGTGCTGAAGGATCTTTTCATTTTCACTCTTTTTTTTCCTTCAGTGTTGCGGTCATATCACACCCTAAAGATGAGGTATAAAAGAGTGAATTTTAGCATTTACAAAAATGTAATCCTGGTAGTTATAAAGCAAACCATCCATGAACATAAGATCAGATAGGAAAAGGTATGGGGAGAACTGATCACACTACTTAATGGAACAGGATAAAAAGTAGTCAGCCAAATTAGATCAGGCATCTTCGACTCACATGTATCCTCTTACTGTTCTTTCAAGGTAAATTCACGATGAGCAACTAGCCTCAATCCCCAGTTAATTCTGGCAACGTCTCAACCACAAAGACTGAAAAAGGTATGAATCTGACAAGCTTATTCTAGTTGCACAACCCCAAAAATTAGAGTTGCAATGAAGTTTCCCTTATTTTCTTGTGCAAAACCCTCTTCAACACCTATATCTGCAGAAACTGCTGCTCTTCTATGAGGACGAGTTCATTATGGTACAGGGGGTACATTCTCTTAATGAAGTATTTTTCAGGTCAAAAGTGGAATCTCCATACATTCAGAATGCAAGCTTTGGCTATAATTAGAATTATGGCATTCATTTCTCTGCTATTTTTGTGGAATCCACTGGAAAAACAGTGATCTAGAAACCACAGCTAAACACAGCTATCAGGTGTCAGGAAATGTAATTGGACTGACACCTGCACACAGCAGAGACTGGAAGGTAGGGATGAGATGGGGGCAGCCATCTGGACAGGGAGCACCAGTTCCTTCTGTGCATAAAAGCCTATCACACTAAGTCACACGACAGATTCTCAGTGCATAAAAGTTGGTGTGATCTGACTTCTAATTTGTAAATTTTCTGATTTCTTATGTTTATACTTATTGCAAAAAGAGTACCTAATTTCTATTGGATTAGGAAAGAATTCTGTCAGAATTTATAGAAATAGCATCTCCTTTAACACCCTCTGTGTGTTAAATTCCGATATATATTAAGGAGTTGTAAACACCACTTTGTGCAAGAATGGTGATTTTGACAAAAAGAAAGAGAGCATCACAAGAACATATACCTACAAACCCAAAGATACATTTCATTAAGCTACAATAATACATACACTTCTCTAATACACTTCTCTTATAACCTCTGTTTTTTTTTTCAAAAGAGTACGGAAACCAAACCTTTATGTGTTAATGATACTAAAATGTCTCATTTTCTCTCAAAACCTATTAAGAACTGTGAATTACTGCAATTCAAACAGACAGATTTGACAGCCTCTCTTCTTTTTTCCCACCTTGGGTGGCATGATACAAATAAAAATGTGTTATTCATCTAAAAATAATTCATTTATTGTGTGGTGTGTATGTGCATGTGTTTACATCATTTCTCTATTTGATACATACTTTAATTGGATTTTAAGAGTTCTGTAGAATTTATGTGGTGAAGGTTTGTAGTGAATCCTCAGAATGACTTCTACATTGTACAGAAAAGTATTTTCTCTGAATACACGGATACAGCAGCATATGCTTATATATACACACATATACAGACTCACACAGAACAAATGCATATCTCCATAATCTTCTTTTCAGAGTCACAAAGAAAGCACAAGTTTACTAAGAGTGAGCATATTTTAAAGTGATTTAACAGGGATGTACACAACTGGTATACTGATAAATTAGTTCAAACTACCGCAAACTGTATTTTAGCATGAAAAGTAGCCTGATAATATTTAAGAAAGCATAAAGTACATACTATTTCCAACAGCAAGAAAAGTAATTCTGCATTCCAGTGCACCCAAACAGAGCCAGGGCACATTGGTGTAAAGCACCTCCAAAATAATCCCCTCTAACAAGTGGATACAATGAGTCATTGACCTGATCATCTTAAAAATCCATATGTGCTAATAGAGAATAAAGACTGGGATTTAGCTGGGGAAGTGAGAGATAGCCAAGAAAGCACAGCTGCATGAAATATGTAATAAGGAGTCTTGGTCTCTTCTGGAAACCACAGAATCAGTGTGGTTTCTTTCCCCTTTCAACCCAGTATCCTGGGAGAGATGCCAAATGCAAAAGGAACTGTAGGATGACACCACAACTTACTAGAAAGGAGGAAGACAACTAAAATGAAAAAGGGTTTTCTCCCTGAGAGAGAAATCTAGAGGAGCACAGAATGTACTGGTAAGGTTATCAAATGATGGAGAAAATTATTTAGGCCAATAAATAGCACCTCTCTTCCCAAACAGAAACTGTGGAAAGGACTCCATTTCCTCCCTGCTAAACAATGGCCAAAGCTGTTGATTGTTTGCTCTCTGCCCTGGAACCAAGGTTTAGCAAAAATAATTTTGGAAAGGGAGAGCCTTGGATAAGCTTCAGAAATAAAGATAGCCAAGTGTTGGAAGGAGTACTTCCGGAAAATGAACTGGGAACAAGCTGAATTTGGTGGGAATGGCTGCATCATTGATGAAGATGTGATGCACAGACCTCCTGACTTGTACATGTGGGTACAGTGCTCCGAATAGACGCCACTGTGTCAGAGATAGCAATCCTCCTCATAGGAAAGAAGGAGCTTTTGTGGATGGACATTGATGCTCAGAGAGACTGCGGCCCCAAAAGAAGTGCAGGATGAAATCTGCAGAATTAAAACAGCCAGCAAAAACAGGTGATTTTTTTCCATACAGCAAAGTCTTCATTCACTTGACAGAAGGGCAAAGTGTCTGAAACAGATGGGGCAAAGTACAGGCCCCAAGATTTACTGCAATTTCGGGAGCATTTCTCCTCCCAGATGGCAACCCGAGAAGCAACTGCACTTCCTCCACACCAAGCAGTGATGAGAAGTGTCAGCTAGTTAGGCCCCAGCCTGGAAGCAGGATTTGGCCAAAAATAAGACACGAAAGCAACAATGGAAAATCAGCTCTATCAAAAAGTCATGCCGTTATACCTACCAAAGAGATTATTAGATTCTGTAAGAAGATAATTTAGAAAAAATGGAAAATGTGAATTTATTTTAAGCTCTTTTGCATATATAGAGGGAGGGTCTTCTTTTTTTTTCACTTTTTGTTTCACTCTTACTGCCAAGCCAAGATCTTGAGATAAATTGTGCAGTGCTATCAGATTTGAATCCGCAATCTCTGTTCCAGAAGTTGATGACTGGGCTGAGTAACAATGTGCAGCTTTGCTGTAACCATATGTGTGCTGAAGCATCTTTTCATTTTCACTCTTTTTTTTCCTTCAGTATTGGGGTGCTGTCATATCACACCCTAAAGATGAGGTATAAAAGAGTGAATTTTAGCATTTACAAAAACGTAATCCTAGTAGTTATATGCATGTGCATAAATCATTTTTTCTCTTAAACAAAAACAACCTTCCCTGATTCACTTACAAAGTTGCATTTAAATAAATTCTGCAAAGCAGAACATGGGAGAGAATTCATCTGCTAATAAACATAAAAGAGATTTTATTACAAAAATAACTTAAGTGTAAGCATTTTATTGGCAAATACTGCACAGCTCACTGTCATTCTTTGAAGAAAAATGCAGAATGCCTTTTTTATAATAATTTTTAAATAACCATATTTTAAATTACTACAAAAATTCTGATTTTTTAAATGTAGTTACTGGAAATATGTGATTAGAGAGAAATCTAGTGCCTCAAAAAAATGAACTCTGATTTAAAATAAACTTAATACTAAAGGAAATTGATAGTTGTACCATATTACTTGGTTTCAAGAGTGTTCGTGAGTGTTCATCACTCATAGTTTCTAGTTACCTAGTCAACAAGAAGGATAACAGCATCCTGAGGGAGACAGCATATTCTTATGAAGTACCAATGACACTGGAAGCAGGAGGGTGCAATTTTTTTTCAATTTGTTCTAAAAAATTATCTAGGTATATTTTTTCCAATTAAAGACTTGGATTTTTTTTATATAAGTTTTGAATGTCAGGGTAACACTTGCACTCAGATGTTTGTTTATCATTTTGGGAGGATCCCAGGCACATGGCAAGGATGGTAGATGAACCCCAGTGGCAGCACCACTCCAAGCAGAACTGCTGGAAGGGGAAGGAAAGAGGATAGTATCTGCAGGGAACTTGGAAGATGGTGGTTTCTGGCAATCCGTCATTATTAAGAAACTTTTCTAAAAGTATAAAGCTATTTTTTCTATAGTGCTTCTCAGTGAAAATTCTGAACACATTTTTAGCAGTTATACATTGACTAAATTATTCAGTCACCCATCTCATTTATTTCCAATTGTATAGCAACCGGCAGAGCTCTTATCTTTATTTAATTAGCTTCGATTTCTAACGTTAAATTTCTGCATTAGATTATAAAGGCCACAGTAAGCCACACGCTCTCTGTGAATAAGATGAGTCTGTTGTGAAAGGTTCATGTTCAAATGCACACTGTTGATGACTGGAAAAGCTGCAGGTAATCAAGGCTGTAAATCTGTCACTGTGACACACAAGTAGTGCTTTGCACCACATTTAGTACAACATGAAGGCAGAAAACTTGAAGATGTGCAATGTGAAGAAAACAAGCAAATAATTCCAGTCATAAACTAGAGAGGTTTCCTTAGTTTAGGGGAGTTAAACCCTGAATGTGAAGATTGCTTACTTGTATTCACTATGGATCCTGAAAAAAACCATCTTCCATTATTAATTATTTGCCTGCTGAGAATCTCTGTCAAAACTGATATCACTAGATAATATTACCTCAGAATGTGCAAGAGTTTTAGTCAGACAGGTTGGACAGATACTGAAAGATATTTTGTATCTGAAAATCTATGCAAAAGAAGGAAGTACATGTGATATGATGATATTCGTGACTCATTTTTTTGTGTCATGTATACACTTGGGTGTGGAAAAATTTGTTGTTTCCTTTGTTTTTTCTGAGATAAATGATACTTCTGCCAATGTTACTGTTTTTTTAAAGAGCTGGATACTTATTCACATATTGCTCAACAAACTGCTATGACTTTCTTCAGTGTTTTACAGTCTAGATAGAGCTGAGAGCTGGAGAGAGGTATTTGGAAAGGCCAGCTTGGACTGCCTGTCCGGTGCCTGCCACATAACCACAATTATACATTTATGTCATGTATTATGAATATGTAATTATACATTTAAGTCATGTTCAATGTCTGAATGAATCAAATATTGTAATCTCTGTTAAATAAAGCAGAGAAAAATGAGACTTGTGCTGAGTGAAAACCTATTTTGTTCTGCAGCATGCAGCTATATTTTATTACATGCATTCCACGAGAGATACTAGGACTCAGTATATTATGACAGCAAAGAATCACTTACAGACAGTCTCAGGGAAAAGAAAAATGGCTGAAGAGTTCACCGTACTTAGATCCCAAATAGCAAGTACTTGTAAGCTATAAGAATGAAGCTTCACAGATGTGAGAGGAATCTATGAACTGACATTTATTTACAAAACCGCTCACTGAATAACATGGAAAGCAATTGGAAACAAATAAACAAAAAACATCCACCAATGAAGTATGAAGATGTCCAAGATAGACACTGATCTTGGTCTGGCCCCACTTTTCTTGGAATGGGCGCAACAAAGACCTGAAGCCCACCAACTGATAAAATTGAAGTCTTACAATAATTACCTATATTAAGGCAACCTCCTATGAAATGCAGAATTACTGGATCCTAATAAAAAGCTTTAAAGTCCATATACTTCTACCACCATGTCCAGTCAGACTATCCACCAGTCTGTTCACCTTTCTAGCACCTTTCAGTTGCTTCTCAAGCTCACACTTCCTGCTGTGCATTCAGAGATAATAGAAAGTATCGGAGCAATGTAAATATCTATGAAATAATGAACAAAAAACACGAATGAAAAACAACTCTTTTTCCTATTTCCACAAGAAGAACTGAAGGTGGAGTAAATACTGAAATCCCTATGACAAAGTAGGAGTGACGGACAGCTACTTTTTGTTTTGCTACAGATAGGCCATAAAGTCAGTTTTACTAAGAATTTAGGTGATAGCATGGCCGTATTACCCTCTGCTGCTAATCAGTTAATCATAGTGCTACTGGTAAAAGATTAGGAAACATTTGGCTTTTGCAATTTTGTAGACAAAAGGAAGAAATTTCCCTGTAGCATTTTCCAGCTTTTGAGTTACTTGAGGAGAGGAAAGGAAATGTCTGGGTTTTTAACAATTAGTCAGAATGATTTGAAGACTACACTCCACTCATACACTTCTAAAACTATAGCATTCATATTCACATTGAGGGAAGTGTACGGAAAGACCTGTCATTGGAATATTGTGAATAAATACATCTGTAGCTACTTTGACTGTTTCTGATGATTCAATAAACAGATGGACACGTAGAGAACAAGAAACTGGCCAAGGCCATAGAAAATCTGTTCTAAAGAAGAGATTCCTGCATGGACAGAGGAACATGAATTTCTAAAGAGCAAATAAACAAGAATTTTCCACCATTTAAAGCATCCAAACTAATCGAATTATATTTTTTGTGTCCATTTGTAAAGGCAGTGATTATAGGCTGAACTTCTGGCACAATCTTATTATGATATTAATCCTTTAACCAAATTATCTCAGATCTGACAACACAGTGATCTCTCCCATTTCTGCCCATCTGTCTGAGAAAGGCGATATATTATCACCAAATGTTAGGCTAGCCTGTCCTGAGACTCGGAGTCTACACAAGTGATACTGGTGTTTACAATGTAGTTGCTTCTCTGAGACAGCTGCTAAGGAGTGACAGCATGGATCAAAGTTCTGCAGAAGTTCCTTAGGTACTGTTTCTAATCATGGCCTATTAAAAGAAACAAAATCCTCACTGACTTATGGAGCAAGTGACCTGCAAATGATGCTACCTCATGAACCCATGGGCAGTGTTTGCCACACACCTTTTGCTTCAAAAAATTTAGGTCAAATAGCTTTTTTTTTTTTTTTTTTCCTAGCACATTAAATTGGGTCATGTTCCTAGAGAAGTGGGTCATTTTTCCCTATAAATAAACAGTTTCATGCCTGCACATCTTTAGTTCAAAGGCTCTATTGTTTGTATTTAAAACTGCATGATTCTTTTGCTTAGCCAAGAGGCAGTGATTTTTTTTTAAGGGCAGTCTTTAGCCTGACCCAGTAAGACACATGATGTTTTTCAGCACATTACAGTGAAAAGCGTCCTTTTTCTGTCTCCCCAACAAAACACTGACTGGGCACAAAACCCTTAGCCTGTATTGATTGATTTGCTCCACTGATTTCAGCAGGGCTGTTTTGATTTATATCATGGAGGAATCCATACTAAAAAAAGATCAGTGTCCAACACATAACATATAAAAGTGTTTTTTGTTGATTTTCATTGTCTAACACACCAGATAAGATTTTTGTGTCTTCAAGTAAAAATAAGAACCTTTAGGAGGAGAATCTGATGCAGCTCTCTGATAGGGTATTTTATGTGTAACAGAAAGCTTGTTCTTTACATGCTTCAAGCCCAACTCAGAAGGGTAGGGTAGTTGTTTTAAAATGTAGTGCATTTAATTGTTATGACATAAATATCCATGAACATATTCATCTTCTCTCTTATTTATTTTCAATAATTACACCTAAGAATGTTTTTCCCATTTATGTTGTTATGAATGAAAACACAAGTACGTCAATATTATTCATATAGGTTTCCAAGAAATCACATGCTTGTCTAATGTCCACAAATACAGCCAATCATTTAGTGTTCACATGTGTGAATATTAAGCAAAGTCATATTGGGCTACTTCTTTTTTCCCCAAATTCTTTATTTCTTTTTCTTTCCTCTAGTTCACAATTTTATTCTATAAATCTACATTATGATTTTATTCTAAAGTCCACAACACTCTCTTTTTTGTCTTGTAAGCTTTTTATTGTACTACAGAAAAACTAATAATTGATATATTTCTTAATTCAGAACTGTTCTCAGACTGACATTATGTCCTTGTACCCAACAAACCCAAAACATCTACTATTCTTAGGAGGTAAATTTCAAAATTCAAATTTAGTCTTTTGTTAGTTTTGGAAGCAAACCTTTGAATAGAGACGAATCAGCCCAGCTGGTTTGTAAATTCTTTAACACGACTTAGAACTTTCCAGCTTCAGAGACCATCAAGGGGTATCTCACCACATTTTAAATAGAAGTGACAATGAGAGCCATGAAGGGGCTCTCTAGGCTTGATAGGTTTTTGTCATAGAAGTCTTAGCATCTTTGGCAGTATCAACAATATGAAGCCTGTACCACTAGAGACAGTTTCTAAATTAATTTGAAAGAACTTCCAACAACTGTGTTGTTTCTCCAGAATGATTTTGCTTTAGAGAACTCTCTTATCTGCTGTAATGAACAGGAAAAATGTGATTGACATCAGTGAACCTCTACTTCTCAAATTCCTCTGAAAGTCAAAAAAAAAAAAAACCTAACAGTAATTTTCAGTCTCTATCAGACAAAAAAAAAGGAAAAACAAAAGAAAAAGCAAAAGAAAAAAGAAAAAGCAAAAGAAAAATGAAAAAGGAAAAGAAAAAGAAAAAGAAAAAGAAAAAGAAAAAGAAAAAGAAAAAGAAAAAGAAAAAGAAAAAGAAAAAGAAAAAGAAAAAGAAAAAGAAAAAGAAAAAGAAAAAGAAAAAGAAAAAGAAAAAGAAAAAAAAAGAAAAATGAAAAAGAAAAAGAAAAAGAAAAGTGAAAAAGAAAAAGAAAAAGAAAGAAGGGAGGAATATCAAAATACTTAGCCTAACTTTAAATTAGTCATATTTTAGGTTGGTCTTACAAACAATCCTAAAAATCTTATTCTGGTGAATTTTATTCCATTTATTTAGAGAAAAAAAGGATCTCAAAGATTATTAAGATTATTCCAATCTGGCAACATCAGATGAGTTTCTGCAGATCAGATTCAATGGAATTAAATTATCGAGAGCAAGGCAGAGTGTTTCCTGCAGAGACATGAACTGTGAGACCCGAGATGTTCATCTGCAAATGTAGGTCTATATTCTCAGATGTCTTCAGCTCTGATGATAGGTGTTTTTAGTGACATATCCATAATTCTATATTTTGAAAACATGGTTCTATATTAGTATAAAATGGATTTTGCAATTTTCTCATAACAGCAGTGGACATCATCATATTATGGCTAGCTTACACATCACAGGCTTAAATGAACTAAATGAATCAAAGAAGACAGATCTCATTTTAAAAGCAGTGAATCAGTATTTTTATCAGAAAAATATTATACATTATATAAACGCTGTTGAGAATGCCACTAACAAGATGGTTTGTAGCAGTATCAGGAAAAAACAAAAGAAAGAAAGAAACAAAAACAAACAAACAAAAACACACAAAAACCTGTAGAAAAAAAAAAAGAGAGAGAGAGAAGGAGAGAGAGAAAGAGTGAAAGTTTGTTGGACATTCCTACAGCCCAGCACTAGATTTTTTGTTTGGAACTCAGGAGTTGCACTCACTGCATTCAGCTAATCACTTAGCCACATACAGATTGAAAGGGTACTGATATGAAGATATAAGGCTTTCAAATGCATGAAGTGATGCAGAATGAGGATGTAGAGAAAGAAGAAGGAAAGGTAAAATGTATCAACGAGGTAAACCAGGATTCATCTAAGTTTTCTTTCTTTTCTTTGGCAATAATTTATCAGAAAAGGAAAAATAAGTGTTGAAACTCACTTCAGGACTGCAAGTAGCCAGGAATGAAGTAACACAATAGTGCGAGAGAGCTAAAAAGAGGGACTGAACTTGAGATACTTATGACATTTCAAAAAAAATTTATGAGAAATCTTTGCAAATAGTAGATAATGTAGTGTGATGAGAACTGCAGGGTACAGGATAAATCAAATCAATAAAGCAAATCTTTTGCTTACAAAACTGAAACCATAAAGGTAATAATCAAAGTAGATTCAGGATGCCAGAGAAATAGGAAAAGTGAGAAAAAGTAGAGGAATTGTATGAAAAATATCAGGCAAGAGGAGCTTGAGATACCAAAGGATCAGATTGGGATAAACTCACAAGCATGGAACAAAATTTCAACAGCAGTAGGAAAAGAAGAATGAAAGAGACAAAAAGTATTCCCATAACTGTAACTACATTTTTAATTCTGAAAACACGAAAATTACCCACTAGATTTGACTTGTGAGTCTAATACTTGTGAGGCCTAAGCCTCTGCCATCTTTATACAGACCAATGTTGGCCAAGGCCACTATTAACCAAAATCAAGTTAGGAAAAAATACTGAATTTCTTATTTAACAGTCTGTTATAAAATTCATTTTATTAGTACTTTTAGTCAACAGTCTTATCATGCTTTTACCAACAGTGTGATCAATATGAGCACCATATCTAGCCTACAATTGCACCCGCCACTTCAAGAGCTTCATAAATCATCAACTTTTATAACTTCTTGATTACCTCCTAATGTTCATACAAAACAAGGATAAAAACAAAAATCACCCTCTGATGAAAGCATGCTGAGCACTTGAAAAACTTTTATTAAATGATATCCAGTTAGCAACACCCTGTTGGGCTATCACTGTGTAGTGATGATTATGGAGTGCTCTTTCGCATAAACTGAATAAATCTCATAAATTGTTGATGGAAGTGCTTTGAAATATCAGCTATTGACCAACTTTATTCCAGCAGCAGAAGAGAATTGATCTAGTTTGTCTCTCTACTAAGAAATTTTATCCCTAGCCTGGGGCTTTGGGCTTGTACAGCCAACAGATCAATCCCATGTACTTTCAAAGGCTGAAGAAAACTGTTCAGTCCCTGTCTGGGTTTCCTAAAAGGTCTGTATCTTGATACCTGTTTTAGTGATGCTTGCCCACAATATGACAAGGAATGGAGATGAGAGTAACCCATCTTTAACATCATGGAGAGTTCAGATAGGGATGATGAAAGAAGAAATTGTCAGGCCAGGTTATATGACAAATTTAGTCTTCAGCAGACATAGAATTGAAGTCCACTGCCTCTCCAGTCACAACTGTCCATGTCTCCTTCCTGTTGTGCCTAGACTGATCCAGGGAGCATGCAGACACAAGGGGTCACAGTGCACATGAAATGCAGTAATCCAAGTACACACAGACAGGCTTCTTGGGCAGCACATCTGCATCCAAATTCCAGATGGAGGATAAAACAAGGGCAAACTAGAATCATAGAGGAGATATTAAGACCTGAAACACTTTGGGTCACGGTTCCACCTCTGCTCTATAGACTTCAGCAAGATTTGAGTTGTAGATTCCTTCCACCATGCTTTCTGAGCTGGGAAAACATATGGGAAATATGTTTCTTCTGCCCATGGCTTTCAGCGAGTTAAAAATGTTACCACCATTTTTACCAGTCGCTGTTATGCCTTTTGCCACTTTTACATGACTATTGCACATGAAAGACTGGATTGCCTATGAGGATTTTCAAGCAGTTATGTCCTCTCACACCTCTGTGAGGCAGTTTGGTCAACACGGTTTCTCACGTTTATAAAAAGAAAATCCATGAACAAATACTGCTATGGATAAATATTATTGCTATGGTGAGATATCTAAACAAAAACAGGCAAATTTAAGTGCAGCAAGAAGTCTCACATCTTGCCAGTGTTGCCTCTGCAGTAACATGATATATTTCAGGAATACAGAAGGAAAGGTCTTTCAAACACTAACTCTATAAGCACATGTGACAAGGAACAGTGGCCTCCTTGGGACTGCCAGTGCATATGAAATGCATAAGTCAGGCAGAAAGAAGGAAACTGTAACAGTCAATTAAATACCTTGATCTAATGCCACTATCCATAAGACTGCATTCATAGCTCTGAGGGGACAGAAAGGAGCATGATTTTCACAACTACTTTCAATTTTACTGAATGTAGAGATCAGTGATCCAACCGAAACTGCTATGGAAGTCACACTATCTGGTAGCATAAAACGTTTCTTTCACGCAGGGAGCAGATTGAAATGAAGCGGCATCTCCAGTATATATTGTTTGATTGCCTCTTTGCACATCTACACAAAAGGAGCTCGTTTAATTAAAACAATTAAAAGTTGGAGAAGGTCTTTAGTTGCCTTCCTACCAGGCAGTTTAATATCCAGAAACACTACATTCTCACTAAAATACACCAGGAAAGCAAGATATTTTTTTTTTTCTTAATTAGCCGTTTCCTGGTAAGCAAACAACCCAGCAAACACTTTATTTTAAATAGCTCCTTCAGCTGTGTCTGCCTATCTGCCAATTAATCCTACTTCTCTTCATAAAAAATACACCAGGTGGCTCAGGAGGACCTTTTCTTTAAGGCATGGAAGGAGAGGCTATAGAAGAGCTGTAGAGTCCATTCAAGAGACTCTTTCATGAATCCTCTTGACAGACTTCCTCCAGAAACAACTCTAAAGCTGTCAGACTGTAAAGGCATAAGTTGAAGGCCAGTCAGCAAACTGTACTATGAATAGACATTAAGGGAAGGATTCTTAAATAGATATTTAGTTATACTGATAATAGAGAAAAAAATGTTTAAAGGACTTGAAGGCGAACAGATTTGGTTATGAATATATAGAATGTGAGAGGACATAACACAAAAAAAAGATATCAGTAATTTTTCATACTACAACTGCACTTTGGGAGAGAGCAGACAACTACCGAACAGAGGCAGAAAGCATCTTCTTCATAGCACAGTCCTGCCAGAGGGACAGCAGGCTATTCCCATCAAAATGCTGCATTTTCTTTCCTCTTCTCTTATAAAGACTTTTATTTATTTCTTTAAATGCAACTCTAGGTCTAAGGCCATATTTCCCCAGGCATTTGTATGATTGTATGGCTAGTCGTCTTTGTTATCCATGGAGAACACATGGTATCAGGTTCCCAGGAGGCTCACAGTAAAGGAATACGAGGTTTCAGGTTTAATAGGAGGCCCAGGCGTATAGGAAGAACAAGAATACATCTACTGCAACTTTGTTACTGCTTGCTACAAATCCACCCAGACTTTCTGTTTATTATTGTGGGCCTGAAAAGAATGGAAGCCCCCAAGTTTTCAGTTCACCTGCAATACAGGAGCAAGGAGATTCAAGTTTTCATTTTGTTTGAATACGGTTAAAATCTAGCTAATAATTTCAGTTAGGTACAACTGATAGGCCCCTTGAAAAAACACGGATTTATCTTTTGAAAATTGAATAAAGTCCTTCTTTTTTTTTACTAGCATTGTTATACTCAAAAAGGATGTTTCTTTTTTCTTTATTATGTCTGCTTTCAATTAGGCTAGTCTAAATTTAGCATCACTTTTAAGAGTGAAAAACATGAAAAAAATAGAATTAAACTTTTGTATTTTGCATCAAAAAAGCAATACTCAAGGTAGCCTGATTCATACTTTTTTTAGCCAAAAATACTTTTTTTTTGAAAAAGTTGTTATTTGAATGGTAGCTATATGCTTTGCAAAATGTATTAGGATATTACCTTTTAAAATCATTAGTTAACTCTTGTTTAAAACATGAATCTAATGAGTCAATCTGGAGATGATGTTTTGTCTGCACACTCTTGTTTTAGTACTTGCGCAGAGTATGTAATGGTTAAGTCATTCTCTCTCTTCCTCGTACCAGCTGGCGGGAGATAAGCAGGTCTGCTTACTCCAAGTAATTTTTCAAATCTGTATACAGATGTCTGTACACATATACAAATCCATTTAACAGGTAACAATGTAATCATGCACTTCCTACATACTACTTAGTAAAACATTCCCCTCTTTAACTGAACATTTCTCTGACAAAAAAAAAAAAAAAAAAAAAAAAAAAAGAAAGAAAGAAAGAAAGAAAGAAAGAAAGAAAGAAAAGAAAAAACAAAAAACACGTAACAAAAGGAAAAAGTAGGCAGTTTGTGTGGTGCTGTTTTTCAAGTGTAAGAGGAACGCATGTCGCACTGCTTACGTCCAGATACTAGCTTCCCAATAGTTCTAGTTGTTTTGAGTACAGGCCAGCAGGTTCGTGTCTTAACTTCTTCAAAGCCCAGGAATTCAGTACTTTCCAGTTTCCTTTAGTTCTCTAAAAGGCACCATTTTATCAGGTATTACATGGCAAATAGGACATCGCTTCACTGCTTTCAGAGATAATCCTAAAGATAGAACAGTCTTCCAGTTACCCCAGCAGAAAACTTTAACTGTAGGATAACTATGTACAGTATGTATAATGAACTATTTAACTTGCCTTCTTAACAGGAGTTTGCATTCCCCAAATTACCCAGAACTGGTCATTTTTGCAAGTTAGTCTCGCTCAAACCTGCAGATGATGACCTGTAAATACAATCTGAAGTGTTTAAATACAAAACAGAGTGTTTTGATCTGTTACTTTGCTCATCCTTACAGCAGAATGTGGGGGCTAAAGGGAAATCATTATCTGAAAAGGCATCAGCTCCATACAGAATTCAAACAGAAACAACGGGAATCTGCACCAGAGAACAGCAGTGCCTAGTCATATGGATTTCCTTTAATGTGCACATGACATTTGAACCTTGAATTTATATTGAGAAACAGGTTGACTAATATTTTATAAACATTCCAAAAACAACTTCCAGTTTAATTTATTGTTCAGAGATCACTTCCATGAGGGGACAAAACGTTTTCTCAGAGTCCTTGCTTGGTACTGTGCAAGCTAAAATTATAGACACATCTTCAAAGGCCAATATTCCCATCTTGTGGCTGATGAAGGAAATACACATGTCTCAATATGAAGACAGAATATACATGAAGATTGACTTGAAAAAGGATTTTTCCTCCACACCACAATTAAAATTTGGGTCTTAGAACTGGCAATGTTTCAAAAAAGAGAGGATGTTTAATTTTTCTTTTATGTACACTTAGCATTCCCACGCGATTTATGGCGACATGGCGACTCAGTGATGAAACTCTAACTGTAGGAAGCTGGGAGGAGGAAAATCCCTTTTCCCACACCCTGAATTCAAAGGCTGCTGAATGAGGGCAGTGATATGAGGGTCATCCACATACGAAAGGGCAGGACGTAGCACTGGTTATACTGACAGCTAGTGACACATGACGGAGCGTAAAGAAGCGTTTCACTCATGGCACCCGAAGGCAGTTGTTAGAACTGTGATCTCTGCTCTCTATAAGGTTCAGAAGCACAGGTAAATTCCCCTTTCCCAGGTCTTCCAAAAGATTTTGTCTTGATTCATTAGCTTATTTGCATAAGGCTGGCTCTCCCTTATTAAAGGACCTATCTTGAAAGATACTTATGTATCTAGACACTTAAAAAAAACCACTGCAGAACAAACTCATTTCCTCTGTCACTTCAACCTGATCCTAGAGTAGTGTCTCATAGTAAAAACAAGGATAATGTGTAACAATGTCAATACTAATGCACAAGTATTTCTGCCCCTGCTTCCAAACATATTTGGAAGACACCGACAGTGCAGTCTGGAGTGTTTTCAGTAACACAGCTATTTGGTTTAATGCTTGCACAGAGCCAATTCCTGGGAAATGCCTAGCAGAGTGCTCAGTGGAACCAGTGCATATTGACAGAGAATCCAAAGGAGGGCCACTGGTCAGGAAGTGGTGAGCATTTTGTAGAAGATGCTGAGGGGACTGTGTTGGGTAGCCTGGAGGAGACCTAACTGTATTTCCACTAAACGAAGGTGTATTCTAGCTTACTCTTACGAGAGATGCACAGCCTAGGAGGTCAGGAGGGCAGCAGGAGAAATTGCAATTGAACATGAAGAAAATGTGTTTCTTCCCAAGAGTGGTTGTGCACTGTAAGATTTCACCCAGAGACGTTTTGGAGTCTCCATTCCTGGAGGCAATCTGATCTAACCTTGACATCAGTCTTACATCAGGCAAAAGGCTGAAGCAGATGACCTGCAAAGATCCCTTTCACCTAAATTTTTCTGAGTGCATATTTTAAGAGTTTAGTCATAATACTTTTAGAAATACTATAATCAGAGAAGTTTAAGCAACTTTACAGACTATCCTAAGAAGAAGTCATTGATTTGCCTAAAGAATAAATAAAGCACCCACAAACACAATCTGAACTGCTTACCATAGTTTTGCCAGTCTGATCTAGTCTCACATAACCACATCACATCAAACATATTCCAACCTAAAATGGTAATATTAATTCAATATGATGTCAAATGTCAAATAAGCAGTTAGTTGGTTAACAATTAAGAAGTAGATTTTTTTGTTTGTTTGTTTGTTTGGGTTTTTTTGGTCAGCAAAACTAATGAAATTTTGTTTACTAAGAATCTACGTTTTTCATTTCCTTGTGTCATTCAACCCATGAGGTATCTTTTATGATGACCACACCAGAAAAGAAACAGCAGCACTATGACTGACATACTAGCTGCCAAACAAAACATATTATTGCTGAGTTCTGCCTCCATGCAGCCTGTGAATGCAGTGCTCTGGGTCCCTCTCATTCATCAGGGATCCTCATCTTCATAATTTATAGAAACATACTTATTAAGACTTCTTCCCTTCTCTAAATGTGTTTGGCTACATGAAATGCAGAAAGAGCATGTACTAGCAGAAAAGTATTAATGATATAGGGTTTTTTTCTAGGCTAAATACAAGTATATTTTGTATGTTAATGTTGTATACATTCAGTAAAGATAAAACAGTTTTTTTCCATTAAAATCAGAACAAAAAACAATTCTGCCATGAAACAGAATTTTTGAAGATGTTATTTTGGGTAAGTAAGATTGAAAATCAAGGATTTTTAAACTTTTTATAGTCTTCTCTTTCAAGTGACAAGCAATATGAAGTCGAGAGTAATGTGTTTCATTTTAAAACAGCTAGGAAAAAATGAAAAACAACAAAAAAGAATGTTTTAACTTTCTTTAAACAATTTTACTAAAAATTCCTACAGAAAACATAGGTTTTGAAGAAAAGCACTTCCTATAGGCAAACATACATCAGAAAAATATTGCCCTGCTGACCTATGCATCATGTAAAGAGATATTTTGCACATAACTCTTGTTGTTAAAGGTCGCAAGCATGCTACCTCTATAGTAGACTCCAATCGGTGCAGTGGTCTTCAGATCGAAGACTTTCTACTCTTGCAGAGGCTCTTGTTAAAATATAGACAACAAGTGGGGATATACCTGGTTGCCAAATTATCACACCACTGCTTCCTAAAAGTCCAGCATTCCAACAGGCTTCCTGCCTGATGAAGGATGCTTTTAATTCCTTATGCTAAGAATAGAAATTGAATTAAATTGCTCACTAAAATAATAAGATTTCAGATCTCTGAATGCCGAGAAAATTCTATATTGTTAACAGGAGTGTTCATACCGATACACAGTATTTATTTTCATGGCTCTGTGCTTCTTAACATTAATAAAAATGGAAACAATCTTTTGGTATGATTCATTTCACTTAACTTTAGGTATCTAGAACGTAGATTTTACACCTGAGCCCATCTTTTTAGGCTCTGTGCATAGTTAGTGCAGACAAAAAGAGACTTTTAAGACATGATTCATCCAACCAGTTATAGGCATCTATTTTAGGATGACATGAACCCTGCTTTCCTCTGTGGTCTTTTCACAGAGCTCAGAGCACCTTTGATGCAAAAATCTACCTGAACTCAGACAGACCTTTTGTGCTAGGGAAACTTTGGCTAACAGTTTCCATCACCCATGTGAACATATTGTTATCCTTGGACTAAGTAGTTTTACATTATTAGTAATTGGGTTAGCCTAACTGAGCCTTTGAGATGAAGAATTCCAGCATGCGCTGTCTCACTCTTAATCGTACATGTGGGTAACCCATTATAACTTGGGTTCGCAGTAATGCCGAAGCAACAAAAATAAGACCATCGTGAAAACATTCTATGAACACAACATACACAAGCAAGAGAAGTAAAAAATTGGGAAAAAGAAATAACCAAAGGCAAGTAGTAGTCACTGTAACACTGCAGATAGCTTATACACTCTACAGTTTGGTTGATGAGTACAGAAGGAAGAGCCTAAACAAAAAGAATTCAAAGCAGACTGAACTGAAGATATAAAAAAAAAGAGGTTGAAGGAACCCAGGAAGCAACTCAATCCCCTTAGCTGATCATGTTGGAGCAAAAAGTAAAAACCACGCTCAGAATCTTTAAGCACAAGACAGTCACACACACACTTAAAAATAAGCCAAGTTTTCAGGACAGACTATACACATAACCAAAATAATGGGATTAAAAATACAACAGCTTTCACTCAACCACATAAAGATGATTTTATGTATAAGGGAACAGTTGAATGCAATTGCTATTCAGCTATTTCAAATAGGATGCCATACATCCTATTCCAACTGTGAAAGCTCAGTTGAGAACATTTTCTCCCTCTTTTTTGGTGACAAAATTTTAATCGGAGTGTGCATCTGGGATTTAGGATGTGCATTTGGCACATGCATTGAGGAAAGATTATTTTGCCTCCTGTTGAGAACTCATAACTCTTATATCTAGTTCACACTCTTTATCTTTTGTCCTATTTTGTGCAATGCCCATCCAGGAAAAATAAATAAATAAATAAATAAATAAATAAATATTTTTTTGCCTTCCCCTGAGGGAAATCTTGATGAAAATAGGACATATATACTGCCATGTCAAAAATGAAGCAGGTGAATTAGTTTCCATGCTAACATATTTATCAAGCTAAATTAGATTAGCATAAGAATTAATCAGGTTTAAATCCAAACCACTCAGAAGCCATGCTTTAAGAGTGTCATTTTATTTAGAGGGTTTTGAAAGAAGGGAATTTCAGATTCATGATTTTAATGTCTTATCATACTTGTGAATCTGTTTTCTCTGTGGAGAATAACATTTCAAGAAGTTTAACTAACATTTTCATATAAAATAAGATGAAGACAGCTTATCCAATAAAGCTGATTTGGTGCCATACTTTTTGAAGGTTATGAAGACCATTCACATAGGCTTCTCCGCATAATTGGCATATGATAAATAATAACGATTCGTTGTCATTATTTATGGTATTTCTTTATTAATTTATCAATAGGGCTAAGAAATTATTGACGAGAAATTTGACAGTTATAAGCCATGTGGTCACTATCTTACACTATTTTAAATAGTTAATTGAGTAATGCTTTCTGTGAAGGATAGTTACAAATACTGGGACAGACTAACAGCTGTTTTCGATGAGAAATCTTTGAAGGTGGGCTAGCAAGTAGAGCTATAGAAAGTATTTCTCAGAATTTATTCAATATAATCTGATCCTCATTACTTGAATTACTTTACTGTTTTGATAAGACTGAAGCAGGAGACTCTCTTCTCACTATATGTATGCTTTTTAAATATTAAGCCAGTGAAGTTCTACTCTCAGCATCTCTAGGATCAGACACAAAAAATTAAGAATCCTGAACAATTAGGAATTTTATAAAACAAACCATTGTGTATATTGTATTACAACTTACAGCCACAAGGTAGCAGAATAACTTAAATTTGAGCCATTTAGATGATGTAATGGAAGTCCAGACAGATCAGAAAACTATATATTGAAAAAATATCACACACATAGAGCTTTTTCTTCCCACCCTCTAAAGACAGCCCCTAGACATTCCTTACTGACACAAATAGTAACATTCAGCTGTGCCTGTAAGTTCAGTAATAGGAACATCTGGGTAATGTATAATAAAATCTTGTTAAAGAGAAAGACAACCCATGAACCACAGTTCATTTTCTCTCTTTAAATTCTTATGAGGAAACAAAGATTTGGGAGTTGAATACCATTTTCAGCCACTTCTGTTCCAGACTTCTATGGAATACTATTTTACTAGTATTTTACTAATTTCTTCCTCAGTTCTCCTGATCTGGAATTTAACTGGCTTACCTTCAGGCTACACAGGGGCACATGAACATCCGCTACAGGAAGTAAGAGTTGCTGAGATTTCTTTCTGATTATTTCTTATCTGCCTGTTCAGAGCATAACAGGATGGGCTCATCCGTACTGATCCTTGCATAGATGATATTTTACATGTATTTTGCATAACATAAATATTTTTTCATTGCATTTGGCCATGGTGTCAGAAACAGGAAAAGCAGAACAAGTGTAACAGAAGGTAATTACAAAGCTCAGGTGAAATCATCTCAAAGTAGTGAAAATCCTTGTCTCACTGGTACTATTTTAATCTGCTGGCAGATTTTGATGAGAAGGTATCTTTTTTAAAGATATTGTTTCTAACTGTGTTTTCAATATTAGTTATCTTTTGTCTAGTATCTACTTATAATAAATAAATGAAGAAAGTGGTATTTGCACCTTTCAAAGATTTGTCTTTAAATGAATGGGAATGATTTGTGTCTGTAAACCTGATACAGGAAAAAGGTGTCTTCTTTTCTATATAAAAAAGGCAAAAGTGGCTCTCAATTTTAAATAGTTAAAGCATAGTTTCTTGATGTGGATTGCCTTGTATATATGAATTACTTTAGATCCACTATTTATATGGAATAAAAAAACTTACTTAAGTTGCTAAAATTTTGGGAGAAGACACAAGACAGGGGGATTTCTTAGTACAAAGTTATGATGCTTGATATAAGCAAAGTGTATGGCAAAATGATGTGCCAGAAATGAAGAAAACAGCTCTTTTCCATCTCTCAGTACAATAACCTGAAATTAACATCTTTGAGATGAAAGTTGGTCATTATTTTAATATTTTCACTGTGTTCTGTGTTACCCAGTTACTCTAGTACACGTATAAGTGCTACATGAAAACCACAAAAGGCCTAGTTTTGTCTAGCCATTTATTTTACTTATGTTATCACTTCTTTAAAGAAAATCATATATTTAAGTTTTTACAAGTTTTAACAAGGTTGGCCAAAATGATGAGAAAGTTAGAAATCTTTCTTTTATCACATGTTTGGGAGAGGAGAGAGATGATGTGGTGATGCATTATACAAAGCAGTCTAGGAAATGGAAAATAACTTCTGATTAAATGCAGACGCTGAACTAGAAATTGCTGCTAATCACACCCACTGGTTCCTGTTATCAAGAGAATAAGAGTAAAGACATGACCTCCTTCCCCCCTCACCATTCATTTTATTGCCACATAATTCTCTTGAAAAAATACTACACTAAAATAACGTTAGTCTTCTACAAATGTTTCCAAACATGAGCAGGGTATTACAAGGACAAAAAAGGGACTGATTTTAGGAAGAGAATAAATCATAAATAGAAGAATTACAGCCATGAAATAGCTGAGACCCATTATACATCATAGATGAGTTACTGAAAGAGAGTAAAGGGAAACCATTTAAACATGCAGAACAAACATTAAAAATAAATTTTATTTTAAAAGAAATCAATAATATTAATATAATATTAATGCACAGAGTTAAATATAAGTTTTGTGCTAATGTGATCTGACTTTAAAATAGTGATCTGACTTTAAAATAGACCAACTGAAATCAAATTAATTCTCCCATTGGCTTCAAGGGGTTTTGCTCAGGCTTTAAAAATAGCATCAAATTCTGCATTTTCTTCTTACAAGTTTTAAAACTAACAACTCATTTTTTGTAATGTTTCAGGAAAACAAACTAAAGCAAAATACCCAAACTTTTCTTTCGTGCATATACCAAATGAACAAGTACACACTATTGCTTTGAAACTCTCATAAATCAAAGAGTTCTCACCCTATAATGAAAGGCACAGTTCATTATATCAAGGCAGAAAAATGGCTAAAGAGGTTATAAGATGCTATCAAAAGGTATCCAAAATGATATATCACTGACCACCTGTTTTGCATTTGGAAAACATTCAGTGGTTACATATTTAGAGTCCAATCCTAGAATTTCATCTGTATGGGTAGACTCTTCTGCCTGCATTGATTTTCACTCCAAGGCAGCTGGAGTTTGTACATACAGATTTCATTTTAGGCTAAGAGAAATGCTTTCTTTTTGAAAAAGCATATATCATTTCAGTGAAATTCTCCAATGCTTCTATTTTAAGTGCTCCAATAAAGAGACCTGGAAATCAGGGGGCTCTGATTACCAAAAATGAATGAATGAAGCTACTATAAACTGAGTTTTCAAATCGCCATATGCAACTCTTATTGCTTAACACCTTCAACTTAAGCTTTCCTGCTAAGGAAACTACGGTTCAAAAGGAGATAGCGCTACAATGAGATTCCTCCCTTAGTTATAATTTTACATCACAAGACAGCGATGAGCTCTGCACATTTACGGTATGTATTCTTGTTTCTCTCATTTTATTTACAATATACAGCAGACAAAGGTATTGCTTATGTTCAATAAACATTAATGTCAAAGCATAAGAACATTAGAAGAGCACTCTGTATGAAAGCATGTCGAACCCAGCATCCTATAATGTTTACTGCCTGCTAAGTTTAAGTAAAAACAGGACAAAGACATACAATGCCTCTCCCCATACCTCCCAACATTCAAGTACTTCCAGATCATAATCTTCATGAGCTAGACTGTTTCTATACAGTTAGTAATCTAATTCTGTGAACTTCTCTTCCATTACATCTGCCAGTCTCCTCTCAAAGCTATCTATACTTTTACGCAAGCATCCTTTGGCAGAAAGATCCACTATTTTATTTCCTACTGTGTGAAAAACAAGCCCCTTTACTTGTTTCAAAACTCACCCTAGTTTTCACTTTATTTTCTGCCTTCCTTCTGTTTCCCATTCTACCCTTGGCCTACAGGATTATCCAAACTGATGGACTATAGCTGCAGAGGCAACATCTTACTCATGTGCCAGTTAGTAAGGACTGTTTGTTCTCACTTTTCAAGTTTAGCAACCAGGATAGCTAAAGTTCATGGCAATGTAAATACATGGGCACTGCAATTACACCTAAATTGGCTGTTTTTCAATCTATGAATATATGCCAGTTTGTAAAGCCTATAATGAAGAAATGACATATAACAAATGACACATAAGACATGTTCAAATCCTCTTCACCTCCTTGCTCCTCTTCACTTATTTCTACAAAAATAAATATTCTCTATGAAATCATTCTGCAAAGGCACAGCAATGCTGTGAATGTCTTACTCCTGCAGCTCAGTCAGTCTTAGGAAATGTGTTGGGTGAAACAGAGGCTTGAGAAACACCAATTAAATGTTAGTGTTGCCTCCTGTGGCGAAGAGGCCACAAACCGAAAATTCCAGAGCTTGATAGCCACTGTGGAGGTTGAATCCATCAAACGAGCTCCTGAGCCACAGTTTACCAGCCAAAAGTCTATGTCCATTTCCTTTGTTCCCTCATAGCTTTGTCTGTAAATATTTGCATTAAAAAAAAAAAAAGTTTATTACTTAGTTTATATTGGTTAATACTTGGTTTATTGATTGGTAAAAAATATTGATTTTTTTCCATCCTTAGGATTATTTACAGTTTCTGAAAAATTACTGTATTATCTAACAATCTCTTCATAAATTCAAGTAGAAAGAAGAACCTTGGTTCAGAATATCAGCTCTATTAAAACAGCTCATAATGGTGAATCAAGCCAAAGTACAGAAATATTCAGAAGTTAGCACTTAAATCTTTGAAATTGTTATTTGCAAGTAATTAATTGATTAACCAAAGGACTGTAGTATCACTTGAACTTTGTATAGGAAATATTAATAAAGCTCTAATGATTTTCTTTACAGTCTCAGTACCATACAGAAATAAAGTATATAGAAATACAATATAAACTGTTTTGACACTATTTTCTTAGATGTTTCTTAATGTCAGTTAGTTAAACCAGGTTGCCTTTTTCTTCAAAAATTTAGACTAGAAAGCTCCTCTTGGTTCAATATCATGTTTTAGCATCTGAAACTGGCTCATCTGGCAATGCAAGGAACTGTAATTTATAACAGCAGAAAAGATGAATTTGTCTGCTGAAGAGATTAGGGACTACCTTCTTAAACATAGCCTGATACAAATCCCATTTAAAGGCAAAGGAAAGCTTTTGCATTACTTCTACTGGAACTAGACTCCTTTTTCTCCCAAGCAAATCCTCCTAAACCAAACGGAATCAGTGCCTAAATATGGACTTTGTTTCTGAAAGTTGAAATCTGAGCAAAATTTTCCCCACAAACACAGAAGTGGACAATTTTCTTCAGTCTGTAAAATATCTCATTTCTTAGACAGATTTGAAATATTTTGTACTTCTCTTTAGCACTCTACTATTTTTTTCATCACTCTGCAGTTATTTTCATGTTGGCCTACCCCATACCTACTAAAACTAATGAAACAAACACCTGAGTTCTTCAAATTTACGCTTCCCTTTTTAATATGCATCTTTTGCATTACAAAATTTTACTGAATTCTGAATTATTCAGGCTCATACGCAGTACTGTCTCTCCTCTTATGATAGCAATTCACTTTATTTTCTATCTTCCTTTATCGCTGTGCAATTTTAAAACCTATACCAGTGAAATTGCTTCATGTGAAACCACTGTACTATTGATACACATATTATTTTCAATATGCACCCATTGCTTTTATAACTGGTAGTAAACTCTCAAACGATAACATTTCTCCAGAAGCAATCAAACCCAATATGAATTCTAAGTCACCACTGACACCAACATTAAAAAGAGCTAAAGTAACTTTCATTAAAGTACCTTACTTTAAGATCTGTGATCCTGAGAACAGAAATCAAGATGTTGGAAATAAAATCTCCTCCATCAATCAAATCTCAAAGGAATTACAGCCTCATTAACTGATTCAGAAAATAGGCATGACTAAATTTTAGAAAGGGAAGTTTAGTGTTTGGTATTTCCTGTTTGGTTGAATGCTATCACATAAGGTAACAGCAATCTAGTACAGAGAAAGCGAGCAGTCTTTCTTCAGTATATTAAATCAGCAAGAAACAACTGATTTGGATAAGTCTATCTCACTAAACAGATATGAAGTCCAGAATAGCTGAACCTTCCAAATTTCCTATGAAAATGATGCCAGTTGTGGATACTAAAGCTCTCTCAAAGATCTTGTAGAAGAACCTCAAAGCTTTCAGAATGTTAAGCTGGGACTGTCCAAAGTATATGGATTCTCCAAAATTATGATAGTCTAATTCTCACTAATGGAGGTGATTTTTCCTTTCCCAATGTAAAAAAAAAAAAAAAAAAAAAAAAAAAAAAAGACATAATTAGATGTAATTTAAATTATTTGTAAATATGAATGTATGAATGTGTCAACCTCCCAGATGGATAAATTCAGGAATAAATGGAGGATTTGCCCAAATAATAACTCACTGTTATAATATGAGGCACATGAACATTCACCACGCTACTTATCTCAGTCAGTGCTCTCTTCCTGCTGAATTAACTTCAGGGATCAGTTTTCATCTTAATCTTCCCTGTATAACTTTTAAAATATTAATTAACGCCAATGCTTCATTCCCCTTCTCCTTTAGAAAGGCTTTGCCAATTATATATCTATTAAAACCTTCCTTATGTCTCTGCTTCTTAGGATATCTGGAATGGATCTATCTGTCCTGACATTTTCACAGACCTCAGACATTTTAACTCCATATCATCTTTGTTACCACTTCCCTTTGCTTCGTTTTCTTCAATATTTTTTCTTCCCTTGGTAAACGACTATTTTTACTGTCTGCTGGAAATCCTCAGTTAAAGAAGCTTTTTTTCTTTTTTTTGCTGTAAGAGTAGCTGTGTCTACGTCTTTATGTCAATAAATCACATTTGAGGCCCTGCTATCTTTTTTAACTGATCTTTATTCCTTGTGTAATGAGAAAACTTTTGGTTTAGTTTGGCCATTACTTCTTATATGCATCTTTCATTTCTGATCGCATCCTAATTGCTTATGCTTCATCTTATCATCTTCTGTATTTGCTGCTTCACATTTATATTGAACGTGCTTCCTTAACACATCGTTATATTTCTGTTTTACTGACAGTAGCTGTTCCAGTTTCCCTTGCAGTAAATTAATCATTAGCTACCAAGTGTCATCTCAATGATACTTACTAGTTATAATAAGCTTGACTTTATCTTCTCTTTATTATTCCACCCAGGGTTTGCTGTCTTCTTCCATAATTCATCACAGTCAAATGCTACTCAAACCGCATTTATTAGCCCTAAATGAAACAGAGCTAGATGGTTAACCTCTTCTTTAAGACTGCCTTCCGTCTGCCTCCCTAAATAGTCATGTTATTCAAAAAAGAAGGAACCAACTCAAACTCAGGCTAATCTGACCCTTGGATAACGTGAACGGAATCAACAAGCTTGTGTCATGGCTATAACTGAGAGCAGAATTTGACTGTACACAAATGTATAAATTACTCTATTTTTAGATCTCTATTTCCTTTGTGTTTGTAAAGTCTTTGTCCTTTTTAGCTGGAAAAATCAGAGGAACAGAGCAAAACTCTTCAGCATGTCCTCCCCAGTTGTTTCCTCAAGAAAATGGATTTGGCAACACAGGGTTTGTAAACAGTTTCAGGGTACACCAGGGGTTCACAGTCTCTTCTTATCTACCTCCCTCATGATGAGAATCAGCAGAACACTAGAATTGTTCACTCTGGGGTACTTCACCATAAAACCGTGCTCCACGTACCATATATCTTCTATGCACTAAGGCAGGCAGGACACATTTCTGAGTTTTAGCAGCTTCCTCAAAAACACCTGCATTTTAGGAGAATATTCACAAAGCTATGGAAGGAAATGATAGGCATTCCTATGGGACTGTCAATTGCCCAATCTTCCTCCGGATATCCATGAAAAAATAGTTGGGTTCAAGCATAAAGGCATAAATATGGTCTTAATTAGCTGTTACTGATCAGAAGAGAAAGTCACTGAGGCCAGTTCTCTGAAAATATTATTCAATGATTAGTTGTCCAGGAAATGGAGAACAAAATGGAAGCATCTTTATGCCCCAAATAAACCCACGTGTATCCATGTAGAGAAAGTATTATTGAGTACTTGCTTTAGTTCTACAATTCTTCAGCTAAATCATCTTTGATGGCAACCAGATTCCTGTATTAGATGGAGTGTGAGCTGGACACAGAATAGCAAGTCTGTTATTACTGTGATTCTTTATACTAATCCTGATTCTTTATACTAATCCTATACTAATCTATACAAATCCTGAATACAATGTTTCAAAGGCTTTGTGTTTGAATGACTGCATCGTGCGTGCACCACCAAATTTGGTATGGTTTTGTAGGTTGAAAAATAGTCATTTGTGTAAAACAGTTTATATTTGAGTAGTAGGCTTCTGCTACTAGCAGTAGTTTATAATTTGTACATTTTATAAATTTCTCTTTCTTAAGCTTAATGTGTTATTCAAAATTACAATACTGAAAAGTATGATCAGTTTGTTTCTTTTCTTTTTAATACCACGCTACAGTAATGTTGAGTTGAATTTTCTTTAATGTTTTTCAACTTCTTTTTTCTCAAACTTTTTTCTCAAATGTTATATTATTAAAAAATCTCTATTACTATTATTTTTATTATTATTATTATTATTACTACTTTAATTCTGCTTGATTTTGGCTGGGTTGCCAAAATATTCTGGTTCTAATAAATTTAATTTCATTTTCCATAATTTAATTGTTTTGTTTCAAATCATATATATCTTTAAACATTTTCAATCATTTTTCTTAACTGTCCAGTGCCTTCTTCCTGATTATTTTCTCCTCAAAATAGCTCTCTTTTTTTTTCATTACCTAATATAACTCCCTTTCTGTCAACCATTCACTTACTCTAAACAATTCTTCTTTCCTTTGTTCACTCTGTGTATACATTACTCACTTGGGTTGTCTCTTTCTTTCTCATTCACTAAGGGCTACCTGCACTGATTCCAGCTATCTGTTCATTACAAAACCTGTCATTTCCATTTATCTACTTCCCTTAAAATATCCAAATGATTCCCAAATTTCACAAATATGATATGAATTTTGCAATTAAATCCTTTCAGTGTGGTTGGGCTAACTTACTCAATGTCGTTAGTTTCATAAAAATAAACAAACAAAAAAAACCCTTTCTTCTCTATTCAATACATAGACAACGAGTCTGAGTACTTCTACCATATGCAATATTTTATTCTCGTTTGGTGCTGTTCCTGTTTTCCAGGGCTCTTAAGAGCCCTAAAAGAATCCCTGGACAAACAGAGGAAAATCATGATTCTGGCTGAAAAGGCCTCACAGGCTAGAGAAATTAACCAAGCGATACAGCCAGATGAAGCAGTACGGGCAAAGGTGTTAAGATAACAGGCAATAGTCTGCAGAGGCAGCACAGGAAAAAAATAAAATAAAAAACATGGGATTTGGAGAAGACGGATGTATTCTTACTGTGGGAATCTCAGAAATTAATGACGAGCTTCATGCATCAGTGATTAAGGTTTTTTTACAGCCATAATATGAGGCTCGCCACTAATATCTGACTTACAAACTACAGCTCACTTTTAATCAAAGGTAATTTTTTTCCCTTTATAGTTTTTATGATATGAATGGACAAGTCTTCAGGTTGTAGAATACATTCTCTTCATTTGCTTTTCTGTTGTCCAATTAACTGCAGCATACGGACTTGCAGACAAATGTTCTTCAGAGTGTTTGAACTGGCAACACTATTCAGGTCTTCTAACAAGCAGAAACAACCTTCCTGATGATCTTTTTTGTATTTATTTTGGGAGGACCTTGATGTCATATAACTTTTAACAGTTATAAGTCAATTCTTTCATGATTGGATTCTGTGCTTTATTATTTCTGGAGCTTCTCCCTGGGGACTTTCTGTTGTGAAAAAGCTTGCTAGATGCCTCCATGACTGAACGGTTTCGCTCTGCAAATGACTGCCCACTATCCCTCTGACGTCAGTCTGAAGCTGTTAACCACAGGAACTGTGTCTGCACAGGAAAGCAAATCTTGCCTCCACCCCTCTCCATTTGCAACAACCCAGAAGAAACCTCTAATAGCGTTTGCAGAGATTTCTTTCCTTCTCCATTAGGTTGCAGTGCAGACTGTGCTGCAGGAGGGGCACTTCATAGAATCATAGAATCATAGAATCATAGAATGCTTAGGGTTGGAAGGGACCTCTAGAGATCATCTAGTCCAACCCCCCTGCATATGCAGGGACACCTAGAGCACGTGGCACAGGACTGCATCCAAGCGGGTTTTGAAGATCTCCAGAGAAGGAGACTCCACAACCTCTCTGGGCAGCCTGTTCCAGTGCTCTGTCACCCTCCCTGTTAAGAAATTTTTCCTTAAGTTCCTATGGAATTTTTGATGTTTCAGTTTCCGGCCATTTCCTCTAGTCCTATCAGTGGCCACCACTGAAAAGAGACCATCCCCATCCTCTGCACTCCCTCCCTTGAGGTATTTATATACACTGATTAGATCCCCTCTCAGCCTTCTCTTTTCCAGGCTTTGACTCACTTCGCTCTGTTTTTAATCAAACCATCTGTAACAACAGCAGAAAGTTGATGAAATGCCTGAGAGTGGGGGTTGACTGCTGTTTGTTTAGTTTTCTGGCCTATTAGAGTATTTCCGGCACAACATTAATCTTATGTATCCAAGATGTGTAATACAGGGAGCGGAATGATCATGCAGTTTTCCCACAAGATGTTCCATTGGCATCCTCAGCAGGTCCAGTCTGCCGGCTTTCAACGTCTGCTTTGTTTGATCGGAACTGAAAGGATTCAGCACCCACTAAGTTCTCACTTGCGATACCAAGTCTTGAACCAGAGTAACTTTGAGCCTCACGTTAGTTGCCATCAGAACTTGAAAATGAATATGAGGTCATATGGCAGCTGCAGACTACATCACACATCTAGACTAATTCTGCTGATCAGTAAGTGCAGAAGACTGATCCCCCAAGTCCCCATGCTCCTCTTCACTCAGTCTGCTACCAGCACTTTTACCTAAAGCCCAGTTATACCACATACAAATATAAACGGTGCTTCCAATAATCTCTTAAATTCTTGTAAAATAGCTCATAAAATATAACCTACCACTAAGGCCATACTGAGTATATCTTTTCCACCCATCCTTGGAATCTACCTACAAGCTTAGGTGCTCCTCAACAGCCTTCAGAGCTTTCTTTTCTTTTCCTGAAAAGATGCCTTCATTTCATTTCTTCCATTTGTTCTCCTTTTTCCTTGAGACCTTTTCAAGGTCCAGGCAGTGGGGCATTTTGTAGTAACAAGCATTTTTCTTTTGAAGCTAATTTAATGTTTATCTTTTTTTTTCTATTTTATGACATAAACTTATATGGTTATCTAATGATTGTAATAGTTGATGTGCTATCAAGGAGAGAAGAGTTCCTAGGCAGTCAGAGGTTTGATACTCTCAGAACCAAAAGCCATTTGTTTTTTAAATCACATTTATTGTCGGAGTTCTGAAGCTCATGGAAAACGGTTAAATCACACACAGTTAAGAACTTTGTGATAAAGGTGATAGCACAAGCTGTAAAGAGGAGTCTATCTTACGTTTTCATATATTGAAGTAATTCTTTTATTCCCACAGAGTTCTCTTCAGAATTATCTCAGAGCACCACTTTTGATGCATTACTTCTATCAAACATATGCTTAGGTTACGGAGTAGTGCCATTTGTCCAGAACAGCACTCACATAATCCAAACACAGTAGAGTCACAACAAATCTGAATTCACCAGGTGCAGTTTAGAAGGAATCTTCTCATGAAAATGCAAGTTGCTTTGAGTGGAGTCCTTGTTAAGATGTGCCTGAAGTTTCCTCCAATAACATACAGTGTGTGCAGCACAGTGACATCTCTACTGAGAAAATAGCTGAAGCAGTTGGAGGCATGTCCTCACTCGCAGAGGTCAGCCAATGTGAAGTGTCACAGCTAGTATTTTGGGCTTTCAAAGAGTGGGAAGACTGTAGACTGTTTTTTCCCTTCTCTCCCTAGAGAAAGGATAAATACCAAACAGACCCAGCTGATATCTGTTAACTTAACAGCTATAGATAAGGAATAAACTGTCCCAGATCAGTGGTCACCAAAGATTTTTGCTCCAAGACTAATTTCACTGCACCTCCTCATGTGTGCCTGTTTTCTTTTCATCCTTTTCCCTCAGGAATATCCAGACATGTGACTGTTTGTGGCCTCTTTCCTTGCATTTAATATTATCTTTCTTTTTTCCTTTTTTTTTTTTTTTTTTTTAATCAGAGAAGTGACTTTGAATTCCTCTTATGCCTCTGTTGCAGAGGCTGACTGAGTCAACACATCTGCTACCCCAACCAAGCCTGGAACCCGGCCTCAGGCCAAGCCTGGGATAGCTGTGTCTGCTCTCAGGGTCTATTGTCTATGTACTTCAGGACACAAGATGCGTCTTCCTATATTCATTGTGTACTTAATCCCCAAATCCTTTCAGCATTCAAGTGCTCCTGTCAGTAGACAAAACTTAAAGTGCACAGTACACTTTCACTGTCTGCTTGCCATTCAACAAACGTGTTACAGTAGAGTCATCACTTTCACATGTCTCATGGCCGAACAGTCTCTCGTAATACACAGCAGTGGTTTAGTGCAGAAACAGTATTTTAACCTTACATTTGTTTGTAAACTCTGCTAAGTGGTTGTAATATTGGACCAAGCTTGCTTTCTGAATTGGATGACCAGATGGATTACTAACACTTAATAACAGGGTAACCCCTCCCAAAAAAAGAAAGGAAAGGAGAATGAAAGAAGTTTGATTTTGTGTTTTTTTAGGCACAGCTTCCAGTAAAACTAATACGGCATTAAGGCTTTCCCCTGTGATATGGCATTTCTCTCTGGGATATACACAAGCTGGCATTTTGTTTCATTTTAGATTTTGCAAAATAGGTTACTCAATGACTCTTATTTTCTATGCTATAGAAGCCACTGCATCAGTATAGGAGAGATAAAAGACATTTCTTCTAGGAATGTCATCACAGGAAGAAAGCAGAGATTATGGCTCTTAATTCACACAGCTTCAGAAGGGGCAGGGTGGGAGGACAGCTGTGGTTTCAAAATCCCTCACCCCAGTCTCTAAAGCAGTTTGACAAGCCAAGGGAAATAGCATGGACTTTTCAAAGGCACAGAGACTCAGAGAACTGCAGCAGGGAAAAATTTCCCTCTGCCTAGTGCATAGGTAGTTGTTACGAAGCTAAATATTCATAATAGCTTCGTGAAACAATTATACTGTGTTATTGTTACCAAGTGAATTCAAAGAAGAAGAAAGAAAAGCCATACTCAAATGTGAGTTTCAATCATTTTTTTATACAAAAAGCACCACCTTCAGGAAGAATGCAATTTATATTCAGATGTATTTTTTACCTGTCACTCCTTCAGCTTGATGGATGTCAGAATACTACATTTTTAGAAGACTTGCAATCTTAAATACACCCTGTGATTATATGCTGCAGGGCGACAGCTGAAATGCCAAATGGCCATTGCAGTGGTCCTGGCAACACTATTCTCCCTTTGTGGCAGAAATTCAGGTACTTGTCTTGAGCTGCAATTAGTGTTTGATGTTCAGAATAGGCTTTAGTTTTCTTTTCTCCCTCCCTCTTCTTCTTGCTCCCTCTTTTTAGGCCTACAGATATAGTCAGGAGACTGCATAAATGATCATTTCAGCGAGGTTGCAAAGCAGGTTTCCAGCAATACTATTTGACATTATGAAATTGCTGACTCCTGTTATAAAAGAGCACAGCAAAGTTTCCACAGCCACAAACACTTAAAGATATCTCGGAAGTACTTGCTGTGTACACATAAGGAAGAGAAAATTTGATATCTGACTCAATAACAGGTCTAGGTTATAATTACCGATAACAGAGTAAATAAAAACAAAATGTCACAGAATCTTAAAGCCCAGTTCAAACAAACATTACAGAGATAGTTAATGTAGGCAACTCTAAATTTTGAAAATTATTTCATAGAAAATTTGCAGAAAAAGAATATATATTTATTGTTCATAAGTAAAAACGGAACCAGGCAAAATAAGCATCTGTATTAACTGTATCTTTGTCTTTGGAGATACTACATGGATATTTGAGGAAATAAACAACCTTGATTTGATTTTCGTTGGAGATACATGAATTACCCAGTGAGCTAGGTAAAAATCTGATATTCGTACTCCAGTTAAACACAGACTATCTAATAAACAAACATAGCAATTTCTAAATTTTAAAACTGAGGATGAAAGAGGAAAAAGAAGCTGTGTGTGGAAATGAGGATAACTAAGTAACAAAATATCATTAGTTAGAAAAGCCAACTCTCCTGCTAGCAACCAAAATAAAAGTTAGCACAACTCAGCAGGTATTCACATAGTATGCCTCCCCCAAGTGACAGGTTTGATCCAAAAGCCAAGCTGTGAGAGGAGAAGAGGTTGGAGAAGAAGCACCGTTCCCCTAGATGTCAGCAATCTTGGTATCAGGCTCACAGTATTTCATTTTTCTGGAAATCCTACCGAGTGAAGAAGAAATACAGAAAGGAATAGAAGTTTGGCTACTGCATTGATACCTGGAGATATTCAGACCAAGACTGGAGAGGGGCAAATCCTCAAAGGCCATCAATCAACCTAGCTCTGTTATTGTCACTAATTACAGTCTTATTAACAGCACCTAAGAATCTGACCCAAGACCATCCAGATATGTCAAAAATGCTTGACATGCTATAGACACTACTGTCATTCTAACACTATTGAATAATAGAGTCATTTTCAATTTAATGGATAACAATCCCTTAACACTCTGCTTCAATTGCATCTATATTTTAAATGAAATTATATATCATCATACTGAAGTAGCACATATATATTTTAATACTACTAAAAATAGATAAATAAATCTATTTTCAAAAAAGCTCAACATTCAATACTTAATTTTGCTGTCACATTTTACCTGAGAGTCCTTACTTTTACTGGCCTCAGTGATCCTGCTCAGGTTAAAAAGTCTTGTCCTTCGGATATATTATAGCTTTGGTCATGTTTCTCCTGTTGCACAATTCACATACTGCTTTTCTGGCTGCGGTTTATGAGGCCTCCTGGCTTTGAGATTTCCTTTGGCCTTGTCAAGCAGCAACACTCATTCTTCTAGGAGTCTGGTACATCTCTCACTGCCCTTAACCCTCAGATAATGCAGGTTTCCCACTCATTAGCCAAATGAAGTGCACCCTTCCTCATACTGCCTACCATATCAGTACAATCTAAGAAGCAGGGATTTGTGATAAGTATGGGAAAAAATCGTTTTTAGTACTGTAAAAGCCTACTTACACAGGTTTGGATAATAAAAAAATCTGCTTAAACTCATTTTTCTGTCTTGTTTTCTTATCATACTAAAAACAAATTGGGAAAAATGAAAGAAAGCAAAATGGATGAATGAACTGAGGTGATCAGGAGGTCACTGTGTGTATGGCATTTCTTCAGAAATCTGGATCCTGCCCAAACTTCTACTTTCTCAGTTCTCCATCTGTTAAACAGGAACTTCTCCTGCCCATTTACACCATGCAGCGTTCCATCTCTTCCCTTTCCTGACCAAAGCACATAATGTGTATCAGTCATTGCTGACTCAACAACTTTCTGGTTCAGAAAGCCTTACATCAGCCTTTTAGTTTCTTTTGCCTGACTTTTTGTTGCCTGACTGGAGATTTTCCATTCTAAGAAATGATCTTTTCAGAGAAATATAGTTAGACTAGTTCACCGAAGATTTAGCCATCCGAGGCAAAAGGACTAAAGGACTAAAATGACTGTCCTAGGTCATTTCCTCTGGAACAGGTAAGTATAAGGCTTAATGACCTTCTTCTGCGTGCATATGCAACAGGGTGGTCAGTTCATGCATCTCGTTCACAACATCAAGCAGAGATCCATGTCACTGATCTTCAGCCCAGAAAGGTTACGTTAGGCTAAAGGACGAAGGAATAATCTCTGAGATGGGGACAAGAAACAGACACAAACAACCTTTCTGACACCCCTATTTAAAAAACAGCATAAATTCTAGCCACACAGCTCCTGCTCTGCCCAGAGGAATGGAATCGGCTTCCACTGGTGTTGATACAGACCTATCAGTATCTCAGCCTTGGTAGCTGCCCTGATCCTCCTGGGTGAAAACACGCCATTGTCTATTCAGAGTTGTATTTTCTTGACAGACTTTTGGTCACATTGAGCAAAGGGCAGAAGTAGTATTATGCAAAGTGCAAAACAGCATTACATTTCTGTTTTCTATTAAAGCTAGCGAAATCAGAATCAGCCTGGCTGTCCTTTAGCTCCCCAGTTTTTTGTTTGGCAGAAAAATCCTAGATCTCTGTTTTCTTTTCATTAGAATGTCCCTCTTCTTTTTCTCAGTAATATCTAGAGCAATATGTAGAGCTCTGCATCATGCCTGAAAAAATGTTACAATCCTACCAGACCAGAATTTGGGAAGGCAGGGATTACTACTATGTTGCAACTCTCCACACAACCTTGAGAAGCAAATATAATTGGCACCCTCCATATTTCTTGATTTAATATATGCATTCTTCACCAAGATGATACTGCATTTCCTTGATGTTCATTTCATAAATACTTTTAATTACAGATTCCATCATTCCAGCTGCTGCCATTTCTGCTAGCGTCCTGCCAGAAACAAAACCATGTGTCAAAACAGCAAATGCCAATACCAACAAATCAAACCAGTCATAAAAACTAGCAAGTACATTACTCCCAGAATAAACAAAGAGGAATCAGCATCCTGCATAACAACGCTGTAGCCTACAGAGAACTCCAGCAAACTTCCTTTCTCTGTTCTTTTTCCAGGAATCAATTTTTAAAGACAGATGAGAGATTCATGCAGTTTTTTTGGTACATATCCCTTGATTAGCACATGGTGGGCTCCACTTAGGCACCATTCAGATAGCTATTAAATCAGTTCCGTCCATTACTATGCCACTTTTTAGTACAAATTTGCTCAAGATTGCAGGGAGTAAGATATCCATCTCCTGGAGGAGTCACTAGTCCTGCTCATACCTTGCTGACCCCCCCGCACTGATGCTACCTGCTAGGCATCAAGCTGGAGCTCCAGGATTGAATAAACACTTCCTAAAGGAAAATGCTTCCATTATCTCATCCCTCACTCTTAAGTGTCTCTCCAGTACATAATACTCTACTCAGTCAGTCTGTACCCGAAGAAGTATCTGCAAGGTAACACCTTTGCCTGTTGTTTGTACTTGCAGCAAGCCCACTCTTGGTAGAACTGGACCAGCCTGCTCTTGCTCCAAGTCCAGACCCATAATGACAACAAACTACACTATTTAAATTAGACGACGAAATTTCCCATGCTCCTAAAAAATGACTTTCTGTCCAAATGCTCTTGACAGATTCTTACTTTGAATCCAGGTGAGATCATGAAAGGTACTTGGGAAATGCAGCTTCCTGGTGTGCATCTGCCTGAAGCTCAGACTTCAGCTTCATCTGAGAAGCAATTCTTACTTGCAGCACTGTCGAATACAATACTTTATTAACGGGGGAAGATAACCAGAAGTAAAGAAAAAGAAGTTCCTTCTGCTTGTATGCTCCAGTGAAAAAGCAGGATAAAAGTAGCCCAAACAGAAGTGTTGCTTATGGGTAATGCATCAAATAAGCTGTCACGGGGTAAAGAAAAGTCTAGGCTTCATACATACTCAAATCATGAAACAGGAGATGAAGCTAAGCCAATCTATAAAATATTGTAGTGAGATTTAATCTCTAAACAGAGATTTATTAAAGTATTAGCTTGCAGATTTGCTCCTTCATCCTTCATGAGCTTTTCTATGCAATTTACAGTCAATGAAATTACTCTTTGTGCTAAGTACCACATAAATCTAAATTTTACTCAGGGTAAGAGACTTTTTGCCAAGGTCTTTATAGCCAAGTGAAGAAACGAGTTAAGATTTATCCCATTGCTTATATGTAGTCATCAACACTAAGGAAAGTATGGATATAATTTTGTGGAGTGAACTGAATAGGAATTAACTCACATTGCAAATTTCCTTACTTCTTTTGGGTGAGAAAAATATGTCTGTCTCTAATAATTATGCAAATTATTAACATAGAAATATGAGAAATTTTGTTTTAAAAACAGGAAATTCTAAAAGGTTAGGTTGTTTTAATAATCTTAACTTAATAATTACTCTATATCCTATATAGATCCAAAGTAAGAAGTAAAACATCTTAGATTTGGAATTCAATTCTGCAATCTTTGACTACAAAAGCAATGTTATTCATGTGAATAAATGCAATCAATTTGAAAGGGCTGCTTGCATAGGCAAGGAATAATTCTTGCAAGTATATACACTCTGAACAAATAAAGAAAATAATTGCTTATTACACAATAAAGGACAATAAAAGACAAGGAAGTATATTGTTGTGCAAGGTTGAAGGCCAAATGGCCTTGTCCACACAGGCATTGCAATAATTACCTTGACCTGCTATGAACTTTCCCTTTAAAAAGAAACTAGCGGTCATTACTTAACTCAGCAGAAAGAAGAATTAAGCCACTGCAGTCAGTGATCAGCTAAAATGTTCTTGTTGATTTAAAAGCTCGTGTGCTATTTCAGATCTTCCTTTTTGTAGAATCCCATAATTTTCATTTATGCGCAGAAAGAGATCATCAAATGATTACCAAAATTCTCTAGCATAAAAATTAAAGGGTTTTGTATAGGTCTTCCCCATTTAGAACACAGAGAGAAAAATAAAGAAAAAAAATAAAAGGAGATGAGACAAAGCAAATTCCCCCTGCTCAGCCTCTAAAGATGTAACTAAAAATGTTCAGATTCACTGTGGTACTGCGAGAAAGAGCAAAAGTACTTCTTGGCTTTTTTCACCTTCTTTTTCAGAGAGCCAAAAAAAAAAAAAAAACTCTGCACTTTTTGCAATATTTTTATTGCAGTCATCTTTACAACCATTGGAGTTTCCTAGCACGTCCCAAAGGAAATCATCAGGTAGTCATCAGCCAAACTGTAACTAAGTCAGCAGACTTTTCCTCCACCTGAAACTGGGAAAGCCAATGCTGATTACTTAAGTAAAAGCTAATGCACACCATTATTGGAGGGCTTTTGTCACAGAAATTGACACAGCTTCCAAATATGAGGCATAGCCCACACATGGCTGCTAAAATAAAAATTAAATCACAATTTCCTGAAAAAAATATTGCCCACAATGCCAATCCTGAATCCTTATTCATATTAAGATGAAAGTAGTTTCTCTGAAACTGGCTTTCAAGGATCATCATTTTCAGATATCTTAGATGAGAAACCTCACAAAGTGATATCTCATTTTGAAATATGCATTCTTTTCAGACATCTATACTGATTTGCAAAAAAAAACCTTTTAGAGATTAAAATGATCCATATGTTGACCGTGAATCCCCATGCAGACAGCAACACAATAAAGACATTAATAAGAGTTTCTTTGTATGCAATTGCACCTGGAACTATTCATACAGGGAGTGATAAAGGATTTACCAGTCTAAAAACAACAGTGTAGCAGAGCTGCTGGCAACTTCCAAGAAAGACAGTAGACAGAACTGTAGACAGACAGTAGCAGATTCTACCTTCTCTAGTAGACTGCTCTAAGTGACTGGGTTAGTTCGAGGACAACATTTACAAGAAAAAAAAAATCTTGGAGAAGATTCATATCAAGCTGTACTGTCATAGATTATATGCCTTTGAGGTATGAATCATCTTACTAAATTTAGTCATTTATATGTTAGGTGACTAGTCTAAATTCACTGTCCAGGCTACATCTATAAACAACTCAAAAAGATAACTTCTATAGAGAGTTCATAACACCTACTTTGAGAGAGGATGAACCAGCTCTTCAAAAAAAAATCTGTTTCTTCTTTAACTATAGAAGAAGCCTAAGCAACTGTATTAAATTTGTCTTTCAGATGTCAAAGATTAGATATAATTAATACCAATTTTGTCAAAATATACATTACCCCCAGGTCAGTTTGCAGCTGAACAAAACGGAGGATTGAGTGCAATATTTTTAACATGTCAATGTGAAAAATATTAAATGAAATCTAGATATGAACTGAAAAAGAAAATATTATTGAGGTTAAAAGAGGAATGCCTTTAAATTCCAGTCAAGATTATATCTTCTATGTAGCTGCTCGAAACCCTTTCAAGATATCCTACAATAATCTGGCTCCAATGCACACACGGATTGAGTTTAGTTGAAGACAAAATCTCAGGGGATATAACTGTCATATCTTGTCTTCAGCCTATCTGCCCAGCTAGAAACATAACAGCAAATAAGTAATCTGTTTTCATTTTATAAATCACCACAGCCCCCATACTGGAAGACAAGCAACGTCTTTTTGCACAACTGACTGCTGAAGCATGTGGAAAAAGGTGTGAATCATTTGTATATTGAAAGCTGAATGTCTATTCAGTTACTCACATAGTGCTTTTCTAGTGCTTAAAATCATGTGTTGTATCATTTCAGGAACTTGCCATATTGTTTATTTTGGATGGGAGGTTCACTCATATTGTGTTAAAATCATATTAGTTTATTCAAGGTCATGCATTGTTTCGCTACTTTCACTTCTAATTTAATTAACTTGAACAAAAGAGAAACACACCCCCAATTATGAACAATTTCCAAGAAAACATTAATCAAATATTCATAGTAAAAATAAAGGACTTGACTAGGAAAAATAAAACACTTCAAAAAAAAAAGTAGACTAGAGCAGGAGGAAACAAGCAATAAAAAAAAAAGTCCATGTGTATTAACTTGTATCCAGTTTGTACTAATTCATATTTTTGTGTTAGTAACAACAGGAATAATGCTTCTGTGTTAAAAATAGATATAGATATTTAACAAACAGCAGACTCCATTTCCCCTACTGTTAGCCATTCAAATGTTAAACTCTTAGTCTAAGTCAGCAGGTATGCTCCCTCTGAAACTGATGGAGAAAGAAGGTTCAAAAGATCTGGATCTACCACACCTGTGTCATCCAAGCAGGCCAGATCTGCCTATGCAGGTACTTTTTCCTTGTCATTGACTGTAAGACAAGCCTTTACAAATGGCTTAGATCAGCCCAGACGGTTAAGAGGAATCTCACCACAAAGTGCAAGTGAGTAGCTTTTAGTAAGGAATCATTCACAACACTGAGTTTCAGGGTCATGCCTGTTGAGAAATGCAACAGAAACCATGATCATAACCCCTGTGTCTGATAGGCGCTGTGCTGGTTTTATTCAAGGCTGAATCTGATTTATTTGTGACTGCTGTTCAGATTTTATGAGCCTTTTCCAGCCTTCAAAGGATCATATTTCTAGTCCCCTAGGTTTCATATAGGAATTCTGTTTTTGTCAAATTCTGTTTTGTGTAAGGCAAAAATTAACATTGATGAGACATTGCAGCAAGTAAAGAGTGCACATTTCTTAGATTTTTCTAAATTGGCATTTGAGGAGAATAAAATTTAAAATGTTATCTGATTCAGTAAAAACAAAGCCAGGGAAATTTCATTAGACTGATTTCATCTCTCATGGGAAATATAGTATGAGCTTAACTTAGAAAACTATATTTTATATTCCAAGAACTATGAAAGGCTTGAAGTAGCCAGCAGATCTGAGGAGCATGCGAAACAAGTAGAGATAATCTATGGTTAGTTTGAGAAAATAAATTCCACCAAATTTGAAGGCACTCGCTGCACTGACATATTGTTGTGCACATATTGCTTGGGAGAAGGAAAAAAAAAAAGAAACACACTTATTCTTTCATGTAAAACTCCTCAGTACTTTAAATTAAAAAGAAAAGGCCTAAACCTTGACCCTTTATTTGTTTAAGATAACTAAAATCCTTGTAAGTGTTAGATGTGGGATAAAGAACTGTGGTTTCAGAGATATCATACAATGCACTGTCAGGAAAGGCGTGGATAGCTTGCATACGAAATTTCCTGAAAATTATGTTTACAAGAAATTTGCATTGTTGTAAAGCTTCTAAATCCATTCAACTTCTTATTACTTCTATATTACATCTGAACTTCTGTTCATTGCATAATATACATCTTCCTATAGTTTTGCTATAGCCTAATATAGTACATGTTTTTACTCAAATGTATCTTCTAGATACACAATAGAACTTAAGTTAATGTGAAAATTTGCCTCGTCTGTCATAAATGCAAAAATAACATCTGTTAATGGTTATAACGTCTGTTTTTACACTGACCTCTGTGACAGGAAGTAGACGACAAGTGACCCAATAATGCTGGCGATAAAAAGTATAAATAACATCCTTGCTTTCTTGCTATTGTGTTAGACTCTCTTCAGATCTGAGTCCTGGAAGGTCCCTGTTATAGTACAACTGGCATTGTCTTACTGCAGAAAGAGATAGGAGCAAATCTATCTTAATTTAAGATTTGCTCATTTTTATTTCTGTTTTTATTGCTGGTATAGTATTTTACTCCTTGTTTCATAGTGAAAAAACTCAAAGGAAAAAAATGTCATATACTGGCAGTTATTTCAAAAAAGTTTATTTAAAATACTATTAGATGCACTTAAACATAAAAAAAATCTATTTTTTTTCAATATTATACGTGTAAAGAATTGGAAGTCTGTATCTCATGAAAATTTTTAAATATATTTTTATGTTCCAAAACAAGGACTGCAGAGTCAAAACACCTTTCATTCATTACCCATCCAGAATGTTTGGTAACTATAAGCAGATACATTTGCCCAGCTGGTTCCCAGACAATGCGATAGAACTCCATTAAATTGTCCAAATGTTTCAGTCTTTTATTGTTTTTGATAAAGGCAACAGAATTCTTTCACTTTCAAATCTAGCTGAAAGCTGGTTTAAGACAAAATGGGTATTTTTGCATCAAACTTCTAAGGCAGAGGAAAACGCCTCAGTCCGGAATCCTCAGCCAAAATGGCTACGTCCTTATTGTAGTGACAACAGAGTCCTGATCTCTGCCTCCTTTTCCTACAACTCTGTATGATGTTCAGGACATTCTTATGTATTCTTACATATATTATAGGCGAGTGAGCTCATCTATATCGCCTGAATGGGTCCAGGCCACAAGAATTCGCATTTGGTGTCCTTCCTCCTGGCTGTTTGACCATGGCCATAGAGCAGGCAGCATAATAAATGAATTGTCCTGACAGCCTTGTCTCTTCCCACCCTCTTTCTGGAGGGTCTGGCATCCCCTTTTTCATCACATGAGTGCACACGCATACTTATCACATATTTAAAGGCAAGATTTGCACAAGAATATGCTGCTCTTTATACAGGGATTGTGGGAAAACTCCTAATTTGTCACATACTTAAAAATGATATCATTGCAAATGCTACATTTCTGAGCTGTGGGGATATTTTGCTTGTGTGCAGGTGTTTGTTCGTTTGTTTGTTCTTTGTTTTTTTCTTTCATATATTCAGTAAAACACTTACTGTCATCACGACCAGGCTCACATTCCTGTAAAAGCAAGATTTGTCTCCTGATCAAGGAAGACCCTCAGGTCTGCAGTGTTCTGCATTTAATGTTGCTTTTTCATGAACTGCTACAGAAAAAAATGACAGAAATGAAAATGCAATATGCGTGCACATCACTGAAAAATGCGAGGAGTCAAAAATTTTAAATATAGTGGAGTAGGAAGAAAGACCATTGAACAAAGTGAGGGGTTTCAACATGATTATTGCAGTCACAACGATCTTGTTTTCTGTAAACAAACAATATTAAGTAATTATATCAGGCAGCCCAGCTGTGAATGAATGCAATACAATGCAAGGTAAGAATCTGAAAGAAACCACTGGACTAACTACATCATTACTTTGAAAAATTATTGTCATATACTAGTTAGTCTCCCTTCAAGGATCTCGTAAGACAAGGTACACTTTCAGAAGTAAGAATAATCCCTTTACGTAGTTTCATAATTGGAATATATATGAAGAATAAATGCAACATACCATAAGGAGTTACTGAAAAGAAAAATTGCAATAATAAAAATGCTATAATAAAAGGAAACACAGGTGGAGTGAAGAAAGACCAAGATGATAATAACAATCAATTTTCTGTCTCTAAATTCTGGCCTCATTCCATAAAACTTCATCTGTATACTGAGGCAGAGCTAAAGCACTAATAGGCTGAATTAGCTAATATGTTGCCTGGTTTTATCTAAAAATCTAAATTTGTACCTCAAATCTTGCCCTGATTTTAACTTACTCTTTTTTTCCTCTTCGAAATGAATGTCAGAGCCCCAGTAGCTCTAGTTTTGCAGGAAAAGTGCTTCAGCACAGAAAAAGGCTGGAATACGTTAGAGAAATCAGTATGATTTTGACTTCATTCTACTTGAATGTCTAACAAGAATGTGCTTTCCTAGCTGTAGCTTACATTTTGAAGAAACATATTTCATATTAAGGTCTCTTGATACAATAGAAAGCTCAAAAACCTTTTAGGGTGGTGATCAGCATTAATTCTTCTACAGTCATTTCTGCTATTCTAAACTTGATCTATTTAGTATCCTCCCGGGCAAGCTCCAGCAGTGTGGGTTAGATGAGCGGGCAGTGAGGTGGATTAGGAACTGGTTGGATGGCAGGGCCCAGAGAGTGGTGATCAGCGGTGCAGAGTCTAGTTGGAGGCCTGTAGCTAGCGGTGTCCCCCAGGGGTCAGTCCTTGGTCCAGTCCTGTTCAATTTATTCATCAATGACCTGGATGAAGGCACAGAGTGCTCCCTCAGCAAGTTTGCTGATGATACCAAACTGGGAGGAGTAGCTGATACCCCAGAGGGCTGCGCTGCCATCCAGAGGGACCTGGACAGACTGGACAACTGGGCGGTGAAAAACCTCATGAAATTGAACAAGGCCAAGTGCAAGGTCCTGCACCTGGGGAGGAATAACCCCAGACACCAGTACAGGCTGGGGACTGACCTTCTGGAGAGCAGCTCTGCAGAGAAGGACCTGGGTGTCATGGTGGACGACAAGTTGACCATGAGGCAGCAGTGTGCCCTTGTGGCCAAGAAGGCCAATGGGATCCTGGGCTGCATTAAGAAGAGCGTCTTCAGCAGGTCAAGGGAGGTGATCCTGCCCCTCTACTCAGCCCTGGTGAGGCCACATCTGGAGTATTGTGTCCAGTTCTGGGCTCCACAGTACAAGAGGGATGTGGAGCTGCTGGAGAGAGTCCAGCGCAGGGCTACGAGGATGATCAGGGGCCTGGAACATCTGCCCTATGAGGAGAGGCTGAGGGAGCTGGGCCTGTTCAGCCTGGAGAAGAGAAAGCTGAGACCCCTCAGCTGAGACACCTGATCAGTGTCTATAAGTACCTCAAGGGAGGCAGTGAGGAGGATGGTGCTGGCCTCTTTTCACTGGTGGCCACCAACAGAACTAGAGGAAATGGACAGAAACTGAAGCACCAGAAGTTCCACAGGAGCTTAAGGAAAAATTTCTTACCAGTGAGGGTGACAGAGCACTGGAACAGGCTGCCCAGAGAGGTTGTGGAGTCTCCTTCTCTGGAGATCTTCCAAACCCGCTTGGACGCAGTCCTGTGCCACGTGCTCTAGGTGACCCTGCGTGTGCAGGGGGGTTGGACTAGATGATCTCTAGAGGTCCCTTCCAACCTTAAGCATTCCATGATTCTATGATTCTCTATGACATATTGTTTTCATAATACATAAAGCAAATGAGCAAGCAGAAAGTTAAAGCTATGTTGCCAGAGAAAACTGAGTCAGGATTTAAATAAAACATTTTCATTGTAAGAAGCTGACTCAATGGACTAAGGAATAGCACAGGATATGATAAAAGAATAAAATCTTCTTCTGTAAGATTCTCAAATTCTATTTCATAAGGGAATCCTTCTGCATGAAATTAAAATGACACTCAGAGAGGTTGGTGGCAGATATTTTACAGTGAATAATGCCATATAAACTCATCTCTTCCAGCTCTGAGATCATCACACATGCAAATAGGTCAAATGAATACAAAGTTACAGATAATTTTATTTTTGTGATACAGACAATTTTAATCATGATAAGAGCAAGTTTTGAAGAGGAAGTGCCATGAGAAGACATGGAAAAGAAAAGCAGTATGACTAAGGATGTGAAATACTTGCGATCTATTAAAGAGGAAAATCAGGCTATTTTATTTTAATAAGGATACACAATGCATATTAATATGCTTCATGAACACTCTATCATAGACAAAGAAGACATAAAAGATATTGGCAGAGAAAAAAATTTAATTCAAAACATGAAGGGCATTCTCCATAATGTTTCCTACTAACTTTAATTAAACTAGTACAAGCTGCAAAACAATTTTTTATTAAGATCCCTTTGTACAGTAAAAAGGTTTTTTGGCACATTTGTACCACTGGTTAACATAGATGGAGTGAGAACATGGGCATTCTCCAAGAATATCAAGTATCAACTAAAAGCTGAGCTGTAAAACATGAAAAGATTTATGCATGCAGTATTGCTGGAACAATACCAAATCCTGCAAGGTCTTAGTTCTGATACTTGAAAACAGAGCCTTTGAGTGTCTCAGACATAATAAAAATAAGACTACAGCCCCACAAGTTCTGCCAAGTGAGGTCTAACATGGTCCTGGAATCAGATAGGAAAAAATGGAGACTATGAATATGAACAACATATCACTCAAGGTGAAGAACTTTGGAGTCCATGCATAAGCAACTGTAAGAAAAAAAATACATATATAAATATCACTAATCTACAGTACAATGTAAACTACCCAAGATGAAAATAGAGGCTTTCAGTGACAAGATTTAACTTACAAACTATAGGAGCAAGCTCTGTAGGGTTTTGTCAGCAGGACAGAACATAGTGCAGTAAACAGTGAGCCTCACATTGTCTCTGTGGCCATTATTGATGCTGTCATGCTGTTCCCTTAACGGGAGTAGTTCAGCACCCTTCTGGCTGCTCGAAGTCACAGTCTTCCACTCCTGACTGTGTGCTGCAGGTTAAAGATCCCTTATCTAACAAATCAAACATGTGAAAATCCTCAGAAAGTATGGAAAAACAGTTTCCATGGAAAATGAGTCTCATGCACATGGTAGTCCCACTATTTAGAAGACTACCCGCTTTTGAAATTTTTAAAAGCTTTGGGTTCTTGTTCTTACATCCCCTCACCTTCAGAATAGAAAGAGTTTCCACTGTTTTCTGCAGAAATAATCCCTGCTGAAAATGAGAAGAATTGGGTCTCTCTGAATTTTTTAAATATTGTTGTCTTTGAAGAGTTCAGTCCTACAAAAGCATTTAAATTAATATTTAATCGCAAATATCTCCACGAGATTCCACAGAACTGCTCATGTACTTATTATGCAGATTCTGAAATACTTTGCTGGAATTGGCAGAGTTCAAAAAGGCAAATCATTCACAACTCAAAAAAAAAAATCATTCCTCATCGTTGTGTTATTTTAGAAAGGCATAAAAGAATATGGAAAACATTATATGAAGAATATGAAAAACAAATAGGTGTGTTTGTTTATTTAAATAGCATCAAGGTCCACAAATCCTCAGCAATACTTTTGACCTCTCTTTTTCTTGTTTTAGGATGTTGAAGAAAATATAGAAGAAAATGGTTTTCCAGCAGGTCCCTTATGAGACGTCAAGACACTGCGGAGGGAATGTCACCCCACCTGAGCATCGCAGTCCTCAGAAAGCCCTGTGAGCTGCTATTTCCCTGGGTGCTTAATGAACCCTTAAATTCCAGGCTAGAACCCTGGCTGATCATTAGCTTTGCAGCATATTTGGTGATTTACTTGGGAAGTCCTTCTGGGGGCAGGGGAAGTTTTCCGGGCAAGTGTGGGGCAGGTGAGGGCAAAGGCAATTGCCTAGTACTTTAGTCGCACAGCAAGCCCCAGAGAGCAGCAAAGCCTTGGCAAAATTGTCCTTTTTCCTAAGAGTTACTGCAAGCCCAGAGCCAGTGAGAATGGGGAGCGGTGGCTGCCTTCCTCTTGCAGGCAGAGGACCAGTCCTCGAGTGCTTTTTGTAAAGGTTTTAAGGGGTGATGTAAGAGAAATAAAGCTTGGCCAGCCAAGTACATCCCCTACTTCAGCGGTGCGTTTCTTCTGCGGAGGAGCAAGAAGACATAGCAGTGAAGCAACCCCAGCAGCTTCGTGCTGCCCTGCCAGGAGGGGGCTGGTTGCCTGCCTGCAGACACCTTTTAATTAATTACGAGTGGGCAGATGCCCCTTTAAGGTCTGCTCGGCTCCCCTCCTCCCCCCAGGCTGCAGCCAGGGGCTGGAGGGGGAAAGATCTGACTTTATTTGTACATCTCGGAGCTGGGCTCGCTCTACGGGAGGGGGAAGCTCCAAAGCTCAGAGGTCCTCGGGGGGCGGGCGGGAGGGAGGGAAGTTGTGGGGGTGGGGTGGGGGAAAACGCTAAATTCTTCTCGATGCGAAGGAAAAAAAGCCCCAAAGGCTGCCTAGCAAACAGGAAATGCCTGTCGGGCCGGGAGGCGCAGCGCGCTGAGCCGCTCTGCCGCAGGAGCCCGCCCGCAGGAGCCCGCCATGGCCGCCTCCCTCTGCGTGCTCGCAGGTGAGCGAAGCCTCCGGCCGCGGAGCCGCCACAGGAGCGCGGCTGAGCGGCGCGGGGGGCCGCGGCCCCCCGCGCGTTGCTCTGGTCCCCCCTGCGCCGGGATGCGCCGCCCGAGGCGGCGGCGGGGACGTGGGGTCTGCCCCTCAGAGCGGCTCGGACTCCTCAAATTACCTTCTAGTCCTGACGGGGAAAGGGGCTGCGGGATGATGGTGATGGTGAGTGGCTGGGAAGAAGTGCGGTTACTGGATCTTACTAGGGAAAAGTGCCGCTGGAAACTTACTTATTTATATATTTAATCGGGGCAGCTGTTCTCCTGTGGCTTTCAGATGTTCAGCGTGGTAAAAGGGAAGCGTTAACTGCACACAGCTACTTTCAGAAAGACTGGAGATTGTAATGTTTCCTTTTAGGGTTTTGTATATTGTTAAGGATTTATTTTCTTTTTCGGCAAAACTGTAACACAAATGCTGCAAGTAACTACCCTTCATAGCTAGTGGTTACATTTTGGATCTGAAATCAGGGCACTCCAAAAAGTGGGAAAGAGGTTAAGGCAGTGCTGAGACTCATGTGCTTCGAAACATTGGCACTGAGCTCTGCAACAGCCCTAGCACAGGCAACCAGTGCACACAGTGACCTGAGGAAGGCTGAGATCCACCGGGGGGGGCAGAAGTCAGTTCACAAGAATTATCAAAATGCAAGTCAAAGTGAGCGGGGGAAAAGGCAGGACTACGCAAGGCTTTTTTCTCCCCTTTGCTTTGTGCTTGTCAGGCAAGAAAGGATACATGAGCATGTGAAATCTAAATGGCAATACTTTGGTTTTCTGTGCTTAGTCCTCTTTCACTGATAATTTACTACTTTTATTCCACAATGATATTCTGTCCCAAATATGCTTTTCTTGGCCCTACTTTACAGAGGGGGCTTTATACAGCAGTAACAATCTAGTGTGCCACAACTTCCTTCCAGACTAGCAACATTGCCACTGCTATCACCATCAGCTGATTCATCAGTAAAGAAAAAAAGTTCTATTGTCAGACAGGAAGACATGTTAAGGGGGTCCCATCCAAATCTTACCTTTTTTTTTCCCCCCTTTTAAAACCTGCTATGAAATAAAATATACTTAGAAAATCCAAGGGGACACTATACAGGAGTGGAATGAGATTCAGATTGTCTCTGATAAATAGGACTCATAGTCCTGAATAAACAAAATTAAAACTGTCATAAAAATAAGGACAATAATTAAGAATTACAGTTCAATGAAAAATTGAAAATAGGAAACAGTCATGCGCTCCTTTTACTTAAAGATGGGGGAAGACAAATCTCATTCTGGCAGACGTAAGCAGTAGCATATAGGGGTGCATTTCTGTATTTGTACCGACCTTATGTTCTACTTGGTGAAGCCTCTGGAAGTTTCATGGACAGGAAGGTTAATAAAAGATGCTGACAAATAGAAGAGGATGCACAGGGGAATGACAAGCTTGATAAAAGTTGAGGATATATGGCTGTGAAGAAAGCATGAAGGAATTGGGTTTATCTAGATAAAAGAAATCTAGGAACAAAGAGTAATGAGCATTGCAAATACACATCTTCACTGAACTATTTCTACCTGAGAATATAATTTCAAGTCAATACATGCTTCCCTTAGTGACAGAACTCAGTCATCATTTTTTTTTCTCTCTGAGTTGCAAATGTTGGCTTATAGGAGACTGATGAACAGTTGCTTCCCTTTATCCGTCAAAGGACAAGTGGAAATCTACCTAATTGCTGTGGAGAAAGTTTAGGAGAACTTTCAGTAGAACTTTCTCACTCTTCAGGTAATGAATCATTAGACTTGGGATTGGCTACTAGGACTGCATAATTAACTTCATAAAAACTTATAGTGAAGGAGGGTAAACACTTAACAGGGAAGACTGAGGTTTATTTTGTTTCACTTCAGTGTAAGTGGTTAGACTAGGGATCTACAAAAGTATCTCCTAGTCCTGCATAATGATAGACAGGAAGAAAGAAAACATCCCCTAAAGTTTCATTAATGTCTAACTCCACTTCTATCTTTTTATTCTCAATCCTCTCCCTTCTGCTGCTGATGGTCTTGTTGCTGGTACTGATCAAGGGTGCTCATCTTTGTTAAAGAAACACCTTTCAGCAGGTTTCTGTCCCACTAGTGTTTCTTAGGTATCTAGTCCTGTAGTGATTTTTTTCTGGATTGCATATGTTGGTTTATAGGTCTAAAGTATCTATGCATGAATTCTAATTACAATGGCTTAACAACAGGTTGGGAGGTATTAAAATTACTTTGTCTTGTCTAAGATGTGTACAAAACCCTTCTTCATAAAGCAGCAGATCAAGTCTATGCTACCACAAAAGAGGCTCAAAACACATGAGGATGTAGGGCAGTTTTCAAAACAACAATCCTGCAAAAATAGCATGGCTCTGAGATCTTGTGAATATATGCTGTCAATATTTTGTCTTGTCTTGCACTGTGCTTAAAGTCTGCAGAGAGATGCCAAATTGATGAAGGTATTAGTATCTGAAAAATTTATTTCGAAAAAATGATGAACTCCCAGGTTCTGCATGTAGTTTTAGTTTTTTTTACCAAGACAGGAACAGAATTTCTATGTTAATATTGATATAGTATTCACTTGTTTTGACACTACTCAAGTCAAATGCATATTCCTCCTTGGCCTTATCAAAATTAGCATGAACTTTCAAATTTAGGGTTATTTTGTTCTTAAATCTTTAGACACGTAATTTCTTTCTTCTACTACTCATTCTTCAACACTTAAATGAATAACAATAAATAAAAGCTACTTTTTACCAAGGCAGGCAAAGCATCATCATCTCAAAAATATTTTCCTTTTTAAGGCAATGATAGTCTTGCTAATTGTGGATAGCATCACTCAAACTTAAGGTTGCTACAGTATGCTTGCACATCACTTTTTGTAATTGTATAAAACTCATAGTCCTCTGTTTCAGAAAGAGCTCAAATGCACTTTAAAATGCCGCTTTCTACAACAAGAGTCAATTTAATATTGTTTGCACATTTTTTTTAATGCAGCAGTTATATTTATCCTTAGCAACAAGTCATCTGCTTGCATGAGCTGAATCTCTATTGTCTACTGGCACTGGATGCCAGCTTGAAACCTTTATTTGAAATACATAGCATCAATGACAAATGTGAGGCTGCATGTAAGAAATAGAAGACTGGAACCATGATCAGAGAAAACTTTGTAATTGGATAGTAAAAATATTCACAGGCATTAATTTGAAAGGTTAATAGGCACTACAGCTAGTTTTACTTGAGAGAATAGCATGAGGTTTACCTTTGCAATTTTACAATCATAAAGAAAATTCACCATGCAGCATTTACAAAAATAAGTGACAGGATTTCTAAAAAAAAGAAAGATCTGAAGAGCTGAAGCTACAAAGTATTGACACAAAGTAACATGTGTATACAAGGCCAAATTTAACAAACAACTATGCACATGCTTATATTATATTCCCTTGGGTGGTCCTGTTTCCTTCTGTAAAACTATTCATGCTAACAGAGTGCAGCATGTGTGTTCACAGGAAGAGAGTTTGAGGTATCATAAATAAAACTTCTTATGCAATATGTGATAAAGTTGTTTTTGCATCAGTATCGAGCTTAGAAACACAAAACACACGTTATTGGACCTGACCTGTGGACAGTGCCCTGTCCCCATGAGTGACCTGTGCTACATAATTGAATCATATACACCATAGTGGCAGATACCAGATAGTCTTTGACAGGTAGTCAAGTAGTGTTATATCCTATTCAATTCTTAACCTCTGAGCCATCCTATGCCAGTCCACACTTTTTTTTTCATTTAAAAAAAAAAAAAAGAGAGAAAATCCCCAAGCTTCTCTGTTTTTAAAAAACACTTTCATTTGCTTTTCTGTTAGCAGGTTGAATAGACAGACACTCCGACTTTATTGTCCCTATTCCAGTTGCCATTTTATATACATATTTTGGCACATTAGCTTGTCTACTTTTTGAATTTAATATTTTCAATCTTCTCTTCATACATTTTTCCATTCAATTTCCTCTTTTAAATCTGCAACATTCTTTCTTCAAAAGGAGTCTCCAGTAGCATATACTGTATTTCAGAAGGAATAAGTGTTGTGGGCATTTTGATCTATATGTATTTTTGATCTATATAGACATCCTATATATGACTTTTTTTTTCCTCTGGAAGGTTGCACATTGCACTGCATATTGCTAATAGTCAGGTTCCTCATCTGTGCAAACATCAGTGAGCTAATCTGCACTTTACAATTTAGTTAAGATTAACTACAATTTTTTTCCAATGAATATTACTTACTTTTGTTAACCTCAATGTGCTTAGCTGTCTCTGAAGCTTCTTTCAAGACTGTCTCGCTCTGAAATAACCTGTAGATTCAGGAAGATGGCCAAGTTTTCAGTTGTCTCAGTACAGATTCAGGGTAACTATAGCTGGGCTGTGTGCATAGGATGTTGTAAATTAAACCATAAACTACAGCCTGAAGTTCAGTTCTGGGTCAAGCACAACGCTAAACTACCGCGTTGGCTCCCGAGCGCGCGACGACCGGCGCGGACGGCAGCTACCGCCGCCCTCCGCGTCCGTTGGAGCCGCCCCCGCGCATGCGCCCGCTCTCCCCGCCGCGGCGCCGCGAAGCGCACTGCGCATGCGTGCCGAGCGCGGCGGTGCGGGGCGTGAGTCGTGCGTCTCGCCGGCGCCTTTTCGGAGGGGTTCTGCGCATGCGCGGAGGGGGTGGGGAGGGTGCCTTTGGGCCGGGGGCGCATGCGCAAAGAGAGGGGCGAGGAGCTGGCGGCCTGTACGTGGCGGAGTCGGCGTGTCGCGGCTGCCCTGAGCCCGGGCCCTGTCGCCGGGACTGGGAAACCGGCCAGGAGCGCGTAGGGGCCCTCTGGGGTTTGGGTGACCTTCCGAGAGCGCGTAGGGGCCCGCCGGGGCCGGGAGTGAAGCCGGGAGCCAGGTCCGGGCCTGCCGGCGCGGCTGCGGGGGATCGGAGGGCGCGGCGGCGCCGGGAGCTGTCGGGATGCGGCTGGTGCGGAAGGACCTGGAGAAGGACAATGCGGGGCAAGTGACTCTCGTCCCCGAGGAGCCCGAGGACATGTGGCACACGTACAACCTGCTGCAGGTGGGTGACAGCCTGCGTGCCTCCACCATCCGCAAGGTGCAGACTGAGTCGGCCACGGGCAGCGTGGGCAGCAACCGCGTGCGCACCACGCTCACGCTCTGCGTGGAGGCCATCGACTTCGACTCGCAGGCCTGCCAGCTGCGCGTCAAGGGCACCAACATCCAGGAGAACGAGTATGTCAAGATGGGTGCCTACCACACCATCGAGCTGGAGCCCAACCGGCAGTTCACCCTGGCCAAGAAGCAGTGGGACAGCGTGGTGCTGGAGCGCATCGAGCAGGCCTGCGACCCAGCCTGGAGCGCCGATGTGGCTGCCGTGGTCATGCAGGAGGGGCTGGCCCATGTCTGCCTTGTCACACCCAGCATGACCCTCACACGTGCCAAGGTGGAGGTGAACATCCCGCGCAAGCGCAGAGGGAACTGCTCGCAGCACGACCGGGCCCTCGAGAGGTTTTATGAGCAGGTGGTGCAGGCCATCCAGCGGCACATCAACTTCGAAGTGGTGAAGTGCGTGCTGGTGGCCAGCCCGGGCTTCGTGCGGGAGCAGTTTTGTGACTACATGTTTCAGCAGGCGGTCAAGACCGACAACAAGCTCCTGCTGGAGAACAGGTCCAAGTTCCTGCAGGTAAGGGGCCAAACCACCTTCATAGTGGGTGATCACAGAGGTTTGGGAGCTGCATGTGGTGATGGAAGAGAGTTAAGAGGATAGTGGGAAATAATTCAATTTCTGGAGAACAGAGCTTTCTCTCATTATGAGGAAATTATTCTCTCAAATTTTAGGCTAGTTGTGCAGGGCGGGGATGTTCCCTTCCTAGGAGAGCTTGAAGGGGAGTAGAGAAAATGCTAGATATTTGACACTACTTTTGAATACACATTGATTGCCTCATTAAGCCCAAGTCAAGCTGGAAAGTGGTCTAACTGTGCAGTTATTCTGTCATACTGTGACATGCATGAAATAAAAGTTTTTTAAAGCTTTTTAAAAAGAAGAGTCCGGGTGTAGTGTAGGTTAGTTAATGCTGCTGCTAATTTTGCAGTAAATAGCTAAAGATTATGCAAGCCATAACTTTTTTTCCTGTTGCTTGGCTGTCTTTGAGTGTCTTATTTTCTGTTAATTAAAAAAAGCAAAGCCAGCACAACAAATAGAAGTTTCTCAGGGCTATCACTTCTGAATTACAGCAGGGCTGTAATCTAGGCCTTTTAAACTATGGAGGGGGTCCCCATATGGGAGAGACGCAAAGTTTAGGAGTCCTGAATTGCATAGAAGCCTGTTTCTTAAGTTTTAGCAAAATGACACGTGAAATTGTGAAAGGCTTTTATACATACAGCTACACAGTTGTTATGTCTGTAAACCTCTTAAGCTTAATGCTTTTGCACTATTTCTCTGCAACCTTAAGAGGTCTTCCTCTTCTCAAATAGTTAAAGGCTAAAGAAGACTTAATTTCTCAGTATGTGGTTCTACCTTGGGGCTTTGTGCAGTACTTTCCTTATATAAAGCACTTTTTGAATAAGAGAAGCATCTTTCTTATACTTCTTAAAATACAGAGTTTGAGGAATTTGGTTTAAGCTAGGGTTTGCAGAAGAGTAGCAGTCATGCTGTCTACGTACTCCAAGTACATAGAGAACCTATCCCTGCACATATATATTAAATAAGCAATATAATTCCATGTAAATTGCTTTAAATAGTATACATTACTACCTTCTTCTGGGAAAAGTTATCTGTGTTTCAAATGAAAGCTACACCTATAATTAGCCAGACAAATACTGTGTAGAGGGAACTGTTTGTACTTGGTTAATCAAGAAAATGATTTTTTGTTTGTTTTTTAAATACATACCTCTAACTGTGTTTACTGTAGGTGCACTCTTCTTCTGGACATAAGTATGCACTGAAGGAAGCCCTATGTGACCCAGCTGTAACTAGCCGGCTCTCTGACACCAAGGCAGCTGGTGAGGTCAAAGCCTTAGATGATTTCTACAAAATGCTGCAGCACGAGCCGGACCGGGCCTTTTATGGTCTAAAACATGTGGAGAAGGCCAACGAAGCCATGGCTATTGATACCCTGCTGATCAGTGATGAGCTCTTTCGGCACCAGGATGTGGCTACCCGCACTCGATACGTTAAATTGGTAGATAGTGTGCGGGAGAACATGGGCACGGTGCGCATCTTCTCCAGCCTTCACGTGTCTGGGGAGCAGCTGGGGCAGCTGACAGGGGTGGCAGCCATCCTGCGCTTCCCTGTTGCTGAGCTCTCTGACCAAGAAGATGAATCCAGCTCCGAAGAAGATTGATGGTGACTTCATTCCACCCCTTTTTTTCTCCCAGTTGACATTGAAAAGACAGCTTCCCTTCCTAAAGACTATGTGTAGATGTGCCATGACATGTAATTTAAGTTTTTTTGATAGCATTCCTTAAATCTCTGCTCAGCACTCTAATGGATACCTCTTCTATGACAAATTATGGATACACTATGGATTGGAGTTGATTGTTTTTGCAAGTTACATACCTGACTTTCAGCAGAACAAGAAACTGATTTAAATCCCAAAAGCTGTTCTTTTTGTGTGTTCATGCAGCTTGACAGTTCAATTTTGAAATGTGTAGGAAAAGATAATAAATTAAGAGGGAAAAGTACACCAGATTGTCTTTATTTTTGTGGGGTTTTCTTCGTGTGTTTGTTTTTGTTTGTTTTGGGGTCTGTGTTTGTTTTATTTTTAACATGCTTGAAAGTAGTGTTATAAAATCGTAAAAACTTCCTCAGCGGCGGCCTTTCCAACCTAAGCTTGATCTTCTTAGGTGCTCACTTTCCATTTCTTAGGAAAAAGGTAGAGGAATGAGTGATGAATGTCATGTCAGAGGTTTCTTTGGTGTGCGCGTATACTTCTATGCTTGTATGCTTCTGGTATTTGAAGCGGTCTTTCAGAAACCAGTCTTTCTTTTATTTCCTCTTGAATATAAAAGCAGATGCAGAACAAATTGTGGAGCTCAGTGAGCTCACTTGCAGACTCTCTTAAACAATGATTTCTTGGAAGGTTGTTCTGCGGGCTAACAAGAGGTAGGCTATGATTTGCAATTGACTATTTTCTAATGAATTGGCATTGGAATTATGTCATGTCTAGTTCTTCAGAACCTTATCCATATAACTGTGGTTTACTGAAACATCCTTGTTTTCTGTTAGGATTCTTTTGAGCATAGTTTAGATAATATCATAATCTGTTATTTCACCGCCAATGTACTCATTTAAAATTTATAGTTTGTTAAGGCTGTTGTGTTTATAAAACTGTAATTTATGTATACACACAATACTGATAGCTCTAAAACCCAGTCTTGTTTTCCTGGTTGTTTAATGTAACAAAAGCACTTGCAGAATTATGATGACTTTTTTTTTTTTCCAGTGAACATTATATGTTAAGTTGAAGAAACATAAACTACTGACAAGATTCCCTGAAAGGGGATTCTTTAATTAAAGCTCTGGCTTGATGGTGTAGGTTGCATGTGCAAATAAGCTATATTTATTCATTTGCTTACATTGAAGGAGATGAGACATTTCCAAAAATTAAAATCTAATTTAAGTAAATATACCAAAGGTTGTGAGATATAGACAAGGACATAATGATGGAAGAGTTTAAAAAAAAAAAAAAAACTTTTAAAGCATTCACTCTTGTCAGAATAACTTCAGAAAACTATTTTTAAAGATGTTCTCATGATGCTGATATGTCAGCTCTAGGGATTCCTGCTATACGCTAAGTTACATATAAAGAATGTATTCAACACTTGGAAGAATCTGACCCCCAATAAATATTATTTCATAAATGAATACTTGCATTAAACAGTCCCAGACTAAATAATGATTTATTAATTTCTCTTTCTAAGGCAATCTTCTATGTTAATATTTCTCTTCTAATTAAAAATTTGTTGCCATTGAATGCTAAAGCTACTTTAGGTTAAAATTGTATTACAGAAGGAAATTCTTAATTTGCTTCTAAACAGAGTTACAAACCCTGTCACTTACTTGGAATCCTACTATTTCTGGACTGTAGAATGGTTTGCTTTTCTTTTGGGCCAACTTGAACCAAGTTATTCCATTTTAAAAAAGGAATGGTGAAGATTTTGTTGCAAATTGTAGGAAGGTTACAGTAGCAATTCTGGAAGTTTTTATTTGGGCCTTGTAGTGTTTCCCTAGGAAAATCTTCTGATTTGATCTTTAAGGTATAATGGAAAGCTTTTGGTAAGAAAATGTGTTCACAGTGTTTTTTTTTGAAAATATTTAGAGTTATAACTGTGTACTGACTTTATTTTCTCTTTTCCTTTTTTTAGCTACTGTTATCATTGCTTTAAGTCTCTAAAAGAACTATATCCAGTGTCCCAAAATATGGAAGGGTGGGATTTTTTTTTAAGCGGTTCTGTAGTAAAATAGATACACAGTCATTATGTAGACAAATACATCCGGTTTCAGGAAACAGCTTAAGGGCTTGGTTTTGAAAGGAGGCTGTACTCAGTACTGCAGATGCTTGACCTGGCAAAATTCCAGAGACATCCATATCTTTTACATTTAAGGGAATTTTGAATGGTTTGTAAAGTCCAGATTGGCAAAGAGGCTTCCTTCACTTCTGTTTGCAATAGCACCTACAGAGATGCATATTATCTGCCATTTGAATCAGTAAGTGCTGTAGCCATGGGAAAATATTTTTCTTGACCTTTCTTCAGAAATAGATCTATTAAATAATAAACTAAAATCTGCCCGTAAAATTGAATGCTAAAGAGAAAATTGTTCCCTTAAAGCTTAAGTATTTAGTAACTTCAAACAATATCCTAATTCTTGCTTCTCCTTGATTTTGATATAATTCTGTGGGTTAATAAAATGTTTTATCCTTCACCTTTTTTTTTTTTTTTCCTTTTTCAAAATAAATGACTACACGTTTTTTACTATTTAGAAAGTTTTGTGGGAAGGAGGGTTTTAAAAAAAAAATTGCTTGATCCTGAAGTCTGGTCTGCAGTAAGCCCCTAAGATTGATCCATTGATTTAGGTCACAGAGCTTCTCTTGCAACCTGATACTTTGGAGCAGATCCAGGTTTTCTTAGATGTGTCACATTTGGCAATTAAATCCAGTTGTGATTATATCATTTTTTGAGGGGTGTTTATAGGATAAAGTTTAGTACAAAACATACAGTCATCACAAGCAATGGACTAAAGAATCTTATTAGCTATATAGCAACATAAAATGTAAATCTCTTAAATTTGTAAACTACTTCACTTGACCTAGGGAGTTCACCATCTTCCTCCTTCCTGCATTCCCAGTGTAGGCTATTGTAGTAAAATGCTGCTAATAAATGATCCTGCAAGAGAAATCCTTCTGCCCAGCTGTATTATGCAGGCTACATCAATTCAACTTAGTTTGTGATGCACCTAGCATGCTATTTTTAAAGCCATGTAAAGGTCGGAAGTAATTTTGTTTGTTTGCCACTATTTTCTTAAAGCCTAAGTAGCCCTGAAAGCAAACTCAGTTCCTCTTTGAGGATTTACTGAATTTACTTCTAGGCTGCTGACCTTCATTTGCCTCTTTCTGTGTTATAGTTGCCTTCTCAGCTTACCTACAGTTTGAGCTTCTTTAATTTCTCTCTGGAAGCTGCATCATCCATCTGGAAATTGTTTGATTTATAAAGGCAAGTTGGGAGGTTTCCTTTCCTCTGAAGTTTTCATATTTCTGTTTTTAAAGAAAATAAGTCTGTTTCCTATAACACTAGACATTCTGTTTATGGAAAAACACGTTCTCAAAATTGTATGCTGCTTTATCCCCAGCAACTTCTGTGCACTGTCAGGTCTCTTTCTTCTAGATAGGATTTAAGAAAGTAACTTGCAAAATGCAAAGCTGCAGTTTAAAAGCCTGCAATTAAGAATCCTTGTTTATAACTAAAAACTAGAATCCCTTCCAGATAAATGAGGAATAACTTAATAAGTAAAAAGAATGGCTTCAGAAATCCACTTAGCTCCATACTTTTTTGATAAAACAAAACTGCAGCTTTTTTTTTTTTTTTTTTTTTTTCTTAGTAGTCATCAGTCTGATCCACTCCATATCTACCTGGCTTTGCATTTTAAGAACTTCATTCTTAACGATTAGGATTGATGGAAGCAACTGGTCGATCAGAGAGCAAGAAAAAAAAAGTTTCTTCATCAATGTGGGGAGGTTACAGCTCTCGTAGCCTTTCTGTCTCACCTCAGTTCTTATTAAATCTGCACCTGCAAACTTTTGAGGCATCATTAAGTAACAATGCTGTTTGCTGCTGGGGCTTAACGATTTTTAATTTTAGTTTGACTTGCTTATGGTAGAAATGGAAGAGAGAGATGACATCATCCCATTTGATTCTGAAGCATCAGTGATTCTCTTATAAAACAGCCACAATTTGTGTTAAGAGACTGCGGCGTTCAAACTTTTTGTAGGGAAACAGTATTCTACTACCCAACAACTCTGCTAATTTAGATATAAGCAAATGCCAAAGTGCTTGGATCTTGTGGTTATTATTATAGTTCTTAATTCATGGTCAGACATGAGCTAAGCCTGGGCTTTCTCAGCAGTGGAAAGAGTAAACATAGGCTGTCAAGTTGTTTGTGTGACTTAATAAACATAATGCTTAGTCCAGCCGCGTTTTTTCTACTTGACTCATATAGTGCAATGACTTTGATTTGAAGTTTAATGCTTGCATAGTGTAGAATACATGTGAAGGTAAGAAATGTCTCATTATAACAGCCAACCTGTCAAACACATTCTCTCTAAACTTACAAACTCAGTGACTGTGCTAGGACCATGCAGTTTTCAAAGCCATGCAGAGCTCACAGCAGGACGGGGTTAGCAGGGATTGTTTCTCAAACTCCAACGGGCCAAATGTGGTTGGTTGCTGCTCTGTTACTACTGCTGAAGATGTAGGTCAGCTGTTGCTTATGGAAAGCTGGTGGCAGTATCTGATACGGAAGCAAATACTTGCAAAAGTTCTAGGAACATTGTGAAATAGAGGTTGATGGTACATGGTTCTTTTTGCCACTTTTAACAGTCCTTTTTAAAAAAGGTATTCGATACTTGCAGCTCCTATTTACTTTGGATGATTAAGTATCATGATTAAGTATCACCAAAAATGGAGAGGCTGACCTTGGCTTCTCAAACTTTACCCTCAACAAGAGAGGTCTGCACAAGAAAATAACATTTCCTCACTGATAAACTGGTACTTCTGTGAAGTTGACACAGATCCTTGAAAGAAAGAACACCCAGTACTTTGTCAAACGGTCGTTACCTCTAGAACACTTCTCCTGAGCAGACCTGGGCTGGACAGATATCTTACAGTCACGGGTGTACTTTATGTGCTGTGGGTGGGAAATGTAGGTATTCGCGCCAGTAATTCATGTGGAAACCTCTATCTTAAACTGCATCTGAAAAACAGGATGTTTTTCTCCCTCTACAGTCTGACTATATTTTTTGGGGAGGGAAACAAACCTTCCTCTTATATTCTCTTCATGGCTAGTTCCAAATTTCCCTGAATTGTTTGCTGACCAATGAAAATGAACATTTGCAGTAAAAAGGCCTGAGAGAAATTCTGTAATGCTTTTAGCTGGCTTGCAGATAAAATCTAGCTAAAATGCAGCTACCAAGAGTACAGCAGGAGAGGTCTATGTGCTCTTGTTGCTGACGTAGCTGTTTCTGTTTGTCTTTAAGACTTAGTAAATGTGGTCAATAATATGTATTGTCATATGTATATTTTATATGCTACTGTTCAATATTGATAATTTATGGTGTTATTCTTGTTTTGGAAAATGTATTTTGAAAATAAAAACAAAATATGTGTATAGTAGTAACAGAGAGAATAAACTGCTTAGGTAACTGCACTTCATGAACTGCCTAGTGCAGTACCAGTTCTTGTGTCGTTTTCTGCTCAACTGCCGAAGTGGAGAATAGAATGATGAACAAACTTTGTATTGCTGTTTTAAAGGTTTGGGGTTTTTTCTCCTTAGAGTGCAGTGTATTTTGTGGTATGTGGAAGTGCTTTTTGTGGCTACTTTAGATTAAGCAGCGGTTTCTTATGTTCATAGGAGATAAAAATGTAATGAATGCTGTGGTCACTCGCAATTCCACATTCCTAAATGCTTGGCTTTCACAGTTAAAAATGTGTAATGTATGTTGCGACTGAGCCGTAGATTTCAACTGTACAGGGCAAGCACAAGTTCTTATTCCACTTAACAGTTCATAGGGTCAGGAGTATAAAACTGAAGAGGAGTGTAAAAAGAGAGACTATCTGAGGATTATCTTCCCTTTCCCCAATGAACAGGAAAAAGGTACAAACCAGAAGACCTCTAGAAGTATTGCAGAGAACTGATACCGTGATTTTCCAAGCTGATGTTTGCTTAAGAATAGCTCAGATTTTGCTAAGTAGGTTAATACTGATCCATTTAAACAGATAGCATCTGCTTTGCTGTGTTCTCGCACAACAGAGCAGACTATCCCATGTTGGAATTTCTGCTGTGCGTTTGGGGGATAAAAAGGCACTTCCATTTGACCTCATAATACAAGAAATGCTGGCATCTGGGGCCCTTTCTTGGTAGAATTCCAAGGTTGCAACAAATAATGACTTTCTTTCCCTTTACTGCTTGTAGCAATGTCTTAACAAATACATTCCCACTGTAGACATGATTTCTAGTTACTGATGTGAGAAAATGCTTAAAACAACATCTCAAACAGTATTACTGATGATTTTACTTTATTCCTTGCAAAAGTTAAAAGCAATAGATTATACAGTCTGTTTGGATGATGGTCCTTTTTCAGTTTAAACACAATGTCAAGAAGTCTTTAAACTTTTAAAATTTGTTTTAGCAACGGCAAATTTCACCCCTTACTTTCCAGTTGCGCTCTTGGAAAACTGCAAGTATCATTTAAATTTGCAAATATCAGCTTAAACTTAATTTGAATATTTTGTTCTGCAAAAAATGCTTTCTGTTATATGCTTTGGAATTTTCTCTGTGGCAATTCAACTAGAGTTTAGTTTTGTAAAATTCTTTTGATTACATTTTGATGCAGCTTTTGTCAGCTGCCCTTTGCATACAAACTTCAGAAAAGAAAAGAAAGAAATGCTAAGAAGGTAATAGTCTTCAGGTCACTATTAAAGGAAGTCAGTATTTTTAACGGAGAAATATTATTTTTTTCTGTGTAGTCAAGACATAAAAAGATTGAATGGCACGATGATTCCCTGTAGTAGAAAGTGAGTTCTCAGTTAAGAAAATAACTAATCCAATGAAATATTCCAGTGAAATTATCATAGATGTATTATCAGAAATATTAGGAAAGACATTCTATGTACAACTTGATTATAGTTTGCGAGTTGATTGTTGTTGCTGTTAATATGCATATCTGAGATTTATTTGTGAAGTGGCTGTCACAGCCTCAATGGGCTCTTCAGTTGGTCAAGCTCTCTGCCTGTTGCTAATCTTTCTGCTACACAGAAGTAGTGGATTTTTTGCATTTTCACCGCATAGAAGTGTTATACAATGTCAAAGGAAGAGATAGATATTTGTGCCTTTTCATCTTGTCCATTCCACTGCACTTACTGCAGTTTTCTTGGATAATAGCTGATTTGATATTAATGCTCATCAGAGACATCACATAAACAGAATCTTTGGGCTAATAACTTTTAGCATTTGTGCTGACTGTGTATGTTTTTGCTGTACTATATATAATAACTGACTTGGATTTAAGCTTGTGGTACTTTGGCCAGCTGAGTGTTAAGGGTCATGTCAGGATATTTGCACTTCCTTTTGGAGGGTTTCTTCTCTTCCTGAAGTCTTTAGTGATTCACTTGAGAATGAGCCAGTGATTATGTTGAGCATAAGGCCGTGAAAGACATGAGTTTATAGCCAATGTGAAGTAAAGAAATGGAAAAAAAATGCTGCTTTTCAGAAAGCTTTTATTGCCACCAAAGCACTTCCAACTCTGGCATTTGTCCTGAGACTGCTGACCTTTGAGAAAATCTACCCCCAAATCCATAAAAGTCATTGATGAAATTAATAAACAGATAATGATAATAGGTCAGGAAAGCAAAAACAAAAGTGTCTTTGGTCCTGGTTTGGAAATAGCAACATGAATTTTCAACCAAGCATTAATTTTACATCAATTCTGTGATTATTACATCTCCCAGAATGTCCAAAGGCAATTGTGCTAATTTCTGTCTGCTGGGGAAGTTTTAAAGATGGATGATTTAAAGTTTATTTGGATAGAGTGATAAAGAGCTTTTTTATGCTATGGTTCATATTCTTGCTGTATTAACACAATGATATTTTCTTATACATAAAAAATCAGCATAGTGGCAATGTATCAATCCTCAGAAGTATGTTAATTTGACTGCAACATTTGGCATTTTTCCCTGCTTTTGACGGACTATTTTTACTTTATTTTTCAAAGAGCGCATTCTAACTGGCAAGGGAAAGCATAAGTGCAAAGCACAGATTCTGAAGAAACTTCAAAATTTGCAGAAAATGGCATTTGCAATTCACTTTTCAAATATTGCGGGTAGTAATCTACCAGTTTACAGGTTTGGCCGCAGTGCGATGAGTGTTCTGTTCTTTCTCTTTCCTTGCTGTTGTACTACTATACTCAGTCCATGAAATATCTAGAGTGTGTTCCACTATGACAGAAGTCATCATTCTCTCTTTTTACCGAAAAAAAAAAACAAACTTCTGTTGGATAGAGGATAGGCATAACCAATACATCCTTCAAAAATCTCTGCCTTAGAATTTCTGATATATTCCTCTAGGTTTTCATGTGCTTTCATCCTGAGTTTCAACTCTGGAAATTGTGGAACACTTTCCTAATGCAAAGACACATTTAAGCTAACAGATCACTAGCTGTAGTGGAGGGTTGATGTGTAAGGATAGTCATGTGTTTAGCAGGTAGTGATCAAGGTAACCTTCCTCACTGGTTGTGCTCCTATTGAACAAGCTAGCTACATCATGGCTTGGATTGTAGACATAATGCTGAAGAGACTATTGCTTGAGGTGATTTATGTGATATATCAGTTAGTGAAGGTAGGGAGCTGTTTGTTTCTGAGTGAAATGTTGCGTTTGATTCCTCCAGTTAAGTTAGTTAGGGACTCTGAAAAGAATACTTTAAAATATTCAAAAAAACTATAGCAAAGTAGAAATAATAAGGTTTTGGAAACTTAGGTAGCATCATATCTTTTTCTTTCAAAATAAAACATAAGGTTCTTATTAAACCAGCTGGGCCTTTTTAGTTAGGGTAATAGTAACCAAATTCATCACTCATGCTTAAAGAACTGTGCTTTTTAATGTAGGAAAAGCATTCCTGTTAACAATACAGAGTCGAATGAAAAAAATCACTATGGGAGAAGAGATACTGGCTTTGGGGCTTGCTGAAGATTAGACCATGTATCCTCAGGGACATCTGCATCTGGCTTACCAGGCTGGTTGAGAACAAGCTGCAGAGAGGAAACATTTTACAGCAGCATAGCAGCCAGCAAAACTGAGATTCGGCAGAAGAGAACTCTGCAAGAAAGCTTGTATAAAGATGGCACATCACACTTTAATCCTTCCAGAGAAATTTGTTTGCAAAGGAAAATCTGCAAGTGCACAGTCCATGTGCAGTTTTGGAGAGGACTATGAACAATATGTTTTTCTTTAGGTTAAAGCGTCCACTTAACCTTCTGCATGAAATTAATCTTTGTTCCTTTTTAAGCTTCTGTGTTTTATTTCAGGAAAATAGTTACACAGTCATTTTAATGCAGCTTCTAAATGAACTCTGAATTATTTATAGATGACCAGTAAATACAGATGACTGTAAATATTGTGAATGTAATTATAGTGCATGCTTGAGGAGGTAGAACAAGTCAATAGGTAAAGGTTCCTGGGGGCTTGTTGATAAAGCTAGATGGTAGAAAACAAAAGGTGTAGTGGTAGGTTCAAGAGGAAATAGTCCTAGGACCAAAGGAGAATGGTCTGGAGAGGAACATTAAGGTTGTAAGGAATTGAATGGAGCTAAGTGTTGATGGAAAGGCTTTACCCAAAATATGGACTAGTGAGCACAGGAGATGAGCTGAAACATTGATGAGGAGTTGTCAGTTGGCCTTCAGCAAGCTCCTAGATTTCGAAGCTCTTTGCATAGATCTTTTCATACATTAGACTTGCACAAAGTCTAATACGTGACCTCACAAATTTTCCGTACATGGCTGCATGTCTTTGAATTTTTCTTCCTTCTCTGAGAAACTGTAAAGCGTAAGAATTGTACTGATGAGAGGACTTCTTCCAAACTTTTGTTACAAACTTTTTTTTATTTCTTAAACAAAATGGTTTGATTCATCTAACAGTCAATTGAATGAGGCATGCATTCCCTGACTCTAGTATTATACTTCAAAAAGTTTTGTCTTTTATATCGTGTTACTAATCTCAGACCACATTACAAAGCTTTGATTGAGTACATTTTCAGGCATTCTAAAGCTATACTTCAATATAAATAATTTGATTCAAAGCTAGCAAAGGAAACTTTATTAAATGGATTGTGCAAAACATTTAACTGGCTTTTAAGAGGTTGTGGATACTGAATCTGGGACCACTTTCAAATATATATTTCTTTATCTTCTTTAGGATATTTCTTATTTTTTTTCTAATGTTTTGGACTTATTCCAGGCAGTCAGTCTTTTGTTCTTTAAAGGTTAAGGATTAAAGAAAAAAGCTGTGGGCAAAATTATACAAAGTTGTTTTGTAATCCTGAAGAAATAGAATGCTTCATTCAGGTTCTACTGAAAAATGTTAGACAAATTGAGAACTTTTAACTTTAAAAAAAAAAAAAGTTTACTTGAAATATCTGATTTTTTTTCCACCTGGAAAGTCTGTGACTACAATTCTTCTTCATAAGACAAGACTGTATAATTCAGTAGTGGCATTATAACGTATGAAGCAAAAAATATGATGTGAAGGTTCTTCCACTACTGCACCAGCAAAGAATCCATTTCCATGCTTTTAACCCATCATTTAACATGTAGCATTTTTACAAGTATGACCTTAGAAGCAGGTGCACATTTAATCTTACCGTGCTACTGGCCAGAACCAAAATCCAAAATGTAGTGTGGCTGTAGCTAGAAGGCCTGGACTCAATGCTGCCCTTCCCAAATGACACAGCTTTTCTGTAGCTGGTGCCAGTTCGCTGGGAACAACAATACTCAATGCTATCAGTTTCCTTAAGTGGAAGAGTTAATGCATGATATTAGTTGCTACCTTATCCTTTTATAGGAGGTCGAGACAATATGCTCAGTCCTGTGTACCTCTCTGAACATCTCACCAACACCACAAGTGCTTCAATTTGTGCTCTTTCCTTCACATATTTCATAGGAGCACAGCTGAGGTGGGCAGACTTTTGCATTGCTATAGTCTTGCTTCTTTATTAGCATAATATACTATAAGAAGACACTCAATAATTGACTTACAAACTCAATCATCCTTCCTATTATTTAACTCTTAGTACATCTTTGTCAAATTCACTCCTCTCTTTGCAGGTCTTTAAAATGCGCTTGCAGTGTTTTTTGATACGCTATGGGCTGTACAAGACATTATAGAGGTATTTTCTTTTGTAAGAGATCCATGAATAAGAGAACTCCATAAAATATGTTAATCTTCATCTTAAATTTCTTTGTTCGCTTTTATTGCCAGGAATAGATGTAATCTGACTTCTTATCTCTCTCTATTTCCCTCCCTTTTTCTCTTTCCCTCTTTCTCTTCCTTCTAAAAGGTTTTTTGTTGGGAGTTTCCCAATATTTTCCAGTTATGTGTACTTTTGCAAGATCTTTCTGCTTGTTTTGTTCTCCTCCTTTATGACAATCAGAACTTCTTATAATATTTTTTTCTTGTAAAATGCAGAGTTAAGGCATTTGAAATACTCTTCTAGTAAGTAAGAAACTAAACAAAGGTAACAGGAAGTAGTGTCCAGTGTAAACCTTGTAAATGTGTAATACCTGTTGGAAAGGAAAAAAAAATTGCATTTGGTGTTAAAGTTTTCAGAGAAAAAGAGCATTTCTCAGAATAATCATGACTTACAGAGCATGCAATGGTTCTTTGCCCCAGACACTGATAAGTACATGGATAAAATAACCTACCCTGAATTTACTTTCTTTTCTGGGTCAGTAAACATAATGTCATTTACTGTGGGTGATTTGTGGTGCATTTTTCCCTCAGAAAAGAGCCAAATGTTAGACTTCGTGCTACTGTTCTGGTTGTGTTTATATCCATCTATTCTGGGAAAGCACGAATACTTATGCTGCAGTTCTCTGCTAGAGAATACAGTGTCTGGGCCGGACTCATGCAGACAAGTGCCAGGAAATTCAGTTTTAAGGATTTTTGCACAAACTGTTTAGAGGCAGAAGAACCAGGCAGACTCGGCATGAAAGCCTGGTTAAAAGATCACGTAACTGAAAAGTTTGTTTTAGTGGCTACTGGAAAGTATGTGCTGCTACTTTAAGTTTGTAATAGAAATAATATTTGGGTTGTTGTCTCGGTGACAGAGTGTTAACCTTTGGTGTGTAGGTACAAACTGTGCTTGGCAAGGAATGCCTCATGCACTAGGTAGTTTTCTAATTTGTTTCTAGTCAGCAGTGCTAGGTCTTTTTGCCACCCATTTTTTTTACTGAAGAAGAGCATGCAAACTGGGATGAGAGTTTTATCTCCTGATATGCATTCATTCTCAGCATTTCTCTTTAGTTCTTTGATCTAAATTTTGTTCTAGTGATTCTGGTAAGACCACATGAGTATTTCAAAATCCTTATAACTTAATTTAGCTATAGTTACTGTGATTAAGGATGTAGTCAAATGCTACATGCCTCACAAAAATGTTTTTTTCTCCTTAATCCACATAAATCTCGAAATAATTCTCTTCAATTTCACCGTAGCTCAACATTTTCCATTGCTTCTGCCAATAGTCTTTGTACTTTATCTACACAACCTTGCTAGGGACAGATGAGAATGTGCACATATCAGACAGAAATTGCAAGTTTAGAAGAATACAAGCTAAATATTGTTATTAATATAAAATATGATTTTAACAGTAATTAATGTTTTTAAATTCTATGAATTACCATTTGGTTGTGCAGTATCGTTTGCACTAAAAGTGAAACAAATCGTGAATGCCAGTTTACTCTAGGTGGAGGATGTAAATCACTATCAGTTCACCATGTGATGAGAGAAGGTCACCGTAACTCTATTTTCTTTTTACCATTTGTGGATTTGAACACGTCTTTGACTAGTAGGATTTCCTTTTATAGAATCTGTGGAAAATGTAATAAGATAGCTTTAAAGTTATTATTTATAATTTGATCTTATGCTTGTGGTTGTGACGCTTTTATTCAAAAGCATTTGGCTCATGCTGTTGCACAGAAGATCATACATCTTCAGATTAAAACATGCTACCTGAGTTGCATACGAACTCAAACTCTTGAGCATCTGATTTTTGCCTTAAGTAGAAGTTGAGAGAGCCTGACGGTAGCCATGCTGGATCAAATCAAAACTGCAGTTAGTCTAGCATGTCTCTAGCAGTAAAGGTAAGTAGATGCATAGAAAGGGAAAAAAAAGACCTCGACAAGCATGAGTAATATTACCCTTGTGTATTCTTACAGCTTCTGAATGTTTCCAGCTGAGGGGATTTCCTTAGCCAGATGTGTTTTCTGTGTGGTTTGTAACCTACCGTAGCTTTCCCTTTCATGGACTCCCCTGGTTACCCCTTAAATCTACCTATATAGAATCCAAGATATCCTTCATCCACACCTGCCACAGAGCTGTAGTTGAGTTGGAAGTGGAGTGCAAGGTGGAGAGCCACCTCCTCTCTGGCTCCTACTGGCTCCTTTGGCTGGATTTCTCTTTTTTTTTTTTTTTTTTTTTTTTCAGCAGGGTGAGGGATGGGGCATGATCCAATTTGACCTCACTCAATCATGAGGTCTTGGGCGTAGTAACAAACAGCCAGTGGTTAAATGTCATCATAGAGTGGAAACATATCTTTGAAGACCTCTAAGAAGACATTCTATCCTTCTTATTTGAGGATAATGTGAGTAGGCTTCTGAAGGCCTTTAAGAGGCAAGGTGAAATTTGGCATCTACTTTGATCTTCTTTGATTAAATAAGAAATTATTATTTTAGCAGAATATTTCATTAGAACTGTTTAATTGTTAAAGAGGTAACTTGGGAGTCTAAATGAAGCCTTGAATTCCACCACAGCATCAAAAATAACAGCAACCCGAAGTTTCACAGAATGGCTTGAAACTAACCTTAACTCTGCATTTTTGAAAGGCAAATTCTATCAGTTTAGTTATGCTTTGATGTCAGAGAGTACCTGAGGAAAAGCACGTGTACGGGCAGAGCAGAACTTTCTTAATTGAAAACTTTAAGGTCTAAGGAAGATAATAAATGCAGGAATTAGTTTCCAACAAATTATTTCTCTCAGCCTATTCTTATTGCTTGCCATGAATCTTTTCTGAGGAATGAAAGTGACCTCTGTTTCAGTTTGTTCACTTCTCTCTTTCCTGGATCTGACTGAAGGAAGAGAAACTGAAATAACACAAAAGTTTTTTGTTGTTGCTCAGTTTTTATTTATTTATTTATTTTGCTGTCCAGTGAAACAGGAAATACCTACTCACTGATAAATAGTCCTTTGTCATAATTTTACAGCATTGCACAGGAAAAGAAAATGTTAAGAAAGATAGATTAGCACCAACTATTTGGGAGCTTAATCATAGTAATGAACTCACTATGTGAATATAGTCACCTCGGTGATGAATAAGACAGGCTATTTTAGTATCTGGATGTTATTTAGATGTTTCGAGATTCAGTGAGTATTACAGCTTTACATATTTTTATGTAGCTGTTGAATGTCAGCAAATGATCATGAAATGCTTCTCTGAAATGAAAGTTTTGTTTACCTATGTTTATGACAAGTTGAAGTCATTCTAAAAATACAGCTGCTTTTAAGACTCTTGAGGTTTGAGGATGCCCAGCTCTGCAGCAGGGAAGGCAATGTTTGACTTTGACTTCAACAGCACAAGGGTAGAAGGATAATTGCAGGGAAAAATAGACTGAATAATTGCTAAATAACCCTATTACCCTGTTTTTTATATGTGTGTATATATATACATCGATGTAGGCTTTTTAATGAGTTTCACAATGGGATACAATTATTGCTTCAAGCTCAGATTTTTCACCATCCATTTTGTCTTTCTAAACTTTGCTGTGTAGTCATATTTTGCAGTATTTTCATTGTCATTGAATATTAGTGTACAGGAAATCAATCTGAAGAGGAAAATGCTCTTATGGCTGATCTTATTGTAGTCCAACACTATTTGAGAGTGCCTTTCCCCAAGTAGGTAGATTGTGGATTTCTGTAAATAGCCACATATGGGTACTTTTGAGATAATATCTGCTTATATGAAATATTTCTTGTGCTGTCTTCCAAATATGAAAGATTTACAGGCACACTAAAATAGAATTAATACTTAAATTAACTGTTTTTTTCCTCTGATATAGATTAAAATTAAGTATGCCTGAAGATTTTTCTTGCTCTTTTGCTCAGTTCAAGTCAGTTAATTCCCAAATTCAACAGATTTGAGAACTACCTTGAATGGGAGCAGAACTATTTTTTTGTTTGTTAATTATTCACATTAGAAATGCATGTGAAGAAAAGTGGGTAAAGATACTAAAATATCATTTTACTTACTAATGTTAATGTTGTTTACTAACTATTATTGTAAGTGTATTTTAGAAATGAGTAACATAATGTTACATTATGTAATACAATGTTTAGATTTGGGGTACAGAAGTCCAGAGGCTTATGTTTTTGAATAGGTTCAAAGCTATCTATGCATATGTAAAAAAAAAAATAAATAAATTTAAAAAAAAAACACCTTGACCTCATTACCAGCTATTTACCAGGTAAATAAAATGAATGAATACAAAATAAATGAATACGTCATGTGTGAATTAGCTCAGAGTACAATTTATTGCCCGAGTTATTAATGAGGAAAAGGTCCTCATTCTTATTTTACATCTCACCGAAATCCGAGCAATTCTTCCTTTATACTATTACAGGCAGTCTTAATTTCAGAGCTGAAACAAAATTGTTGAGTGAGATCTGAAATGAAGTTTTCACAAACAGTATTCAGATTGCATTTTTTTTAAAGAAGAAAGTTTTAAATATTACACGAGCAGTTTAGAAAACTAAACTATTTGTCTCCGAAATGCCATTTTCTACAGCTGCCTTGTACAATCAGTAAGCATAATGCGACCTTGCTTTCTTAAAGATCTTGACTTTTATGTATATTATTATTAAATTATTATTTTAATACATATTATATATACTCTATATATACATTATATGTATGCATATCCTTTTTTTTTTTAAAGCTCTCTTTCACCTCATCGGGTCTTCCAATGTTGATGTGAAAAATGCAATGACCTTCAGTGGGCCTGTGGAAGACATGTTTGGGTATACAGTTCAACAATATGAAAATGAGGAAGGAAAATGGTAAGTCATTTTTAAGTGTAAGCTCCAAATTATTGGAATTTGTGCAACTCAGATGCTGTACAATTATTTATACGCTATTATTGTAGTATTATAATAGTATTTATGTATTATTCCTGTAACTCAGGGTTGGATTCTGTTAGTCTTGGTCTTTCTTAAACTGATTGACAGTCCCAGAGAAACCTGGGGAGCTGAAAGGTGGCTGAAGGAGCTGAAATTGGAGAGCTGAAAGATGTGTCTTCATTCATTTCCTCAAAGACAAAACTAAGTACTCAAACCAGAAAAATCATCACTTTGCTAGAGAGGAAAGGAGGAAAGTTTTATGCTGTGCCTGTGTCCACACTTTTTTTTTTTTTTCAATTTACTGAATAAAATTATCTTTTCCTGTGTTAATGTATGACCAGTGAAATTGCTTCCACTTTACTTATGTGTATTATTTTTTTTTCTAATGGTTTCTCTCAGTGGTTATCTACACCTATATGTATATATACACACACACATATATATATATATATGTATATATTTTAACTGTTAGGAATATTTTTGTGTCAGTATATTTAGCGATACAGTACTCTGTCCTCCCTTTTGTCTGGCTAATAATGCATTTTACTTGTTACTAGAACCTGCAGCTTTCTTAACATCCCTTTTCCTTGTGGCTGTTCTCCTAAATTAGATGTTGCATTTTGACGTGCTCACTAATACCACTACTTCTCAGTCTCTCAATAAGCAGCTGCAGAGGATTTTTGCTCCTATGAACAACCAGACAAACCTTCATGGGTCATTGACAGGCTTGTAGGGCAGAGTAAAGGAGCGGCTGATAAAACAGTTGGGGAATCCTGAGACATCACTTTACGCAGATTTCTCTGTTTTTGCAAGAGCTGCTGCAGTAATCTCACATTCTTAGTAACCCTCCAGGCAGCCTGTGACTAAGAGACTTGGCTACAGGTGGGTCTATGGTGCAAGGCCTGAGCAGATCCCCTTGGCAAGTGCCAGGCCTGTTGGCCTCCGGCAGTCTGTCTGTTATCATGACCCAACCCTTGCTATTTGCCCCAGAGACTGTCCTATAAAATGAAAGTGCTGTCTGCTTTTGAAAATAGTTGTTCCTGGTTGAATGACTTGCAGGATCTCTAAATATAGATCTGCATTGGGATTGTGAATGGGTGATAATGATCATATTTGTGCTAAGTTAGACCTTCAGGAAATTTCATCAATTCTAGGAGCTAGGAGTTTGCAATGTAAACTATATGGTTGTAAAGCAGACTAAACCTTTCAAAAGCAAAAGATAATACAAGCCAGAAATGGCTACTCCACCAATACTTGAAAGAAGACAATATTCCAAACTAACATGCTAGACCTAAGTGTCTGTGACATTAAATTCTAGAGTTGCTGTTAAATTTTCAAGCTTCCAAATTTCTTTCACCATAGTAATGCATAGAACAAGAAATCTCCTCACTGAAAAGTTAAAGATTCAAAGCTTTGTGATACTTCCTCAGGTGTTAAAACACCACCTAGATATCACAAAGCTAGAATTCTGTAGATCTCTCTTGTTTCTCAAGTCCCCTAAAATATCCCCAGTGCAAACAGACAAAATAATCTTTCAAATCCCTTCTGCCTGTTCACAGCGATTGCTCTTTCTTTTTGAGAACAGAGCAGCCGGCGCCACAGTCCTGCTGAGCACTGATCTCTGCTGGGATGTCTTTCATATTCAGCTTCTCCCTAGTTAAGTGAAAGTCAAGGATGCTTAAAAGAGTGTGATACCCGCTTCTAAATTTTAGTGTAAAAACATATGTTGCAGCATGTCACTTGAAAAATATCAGACAGATCCATACCCAGAGCATTTTCTTTTCCTTTAGAAGTTACTAATTTAAAATATCCCGAGGAACCACAATGAGCCCTTCCAGTATGTTTGTTTAGAGGCTGAATTAGGTACTGAGTTTAAGTTCTCCTTCTCTCCGCATAGGCTATACTTTACACATATTTACCTATTATTTCATTAAAATATCTTCTGTCAGGACTTTTAAATGTATGATTAAAGGTAGAAATTATTCACTCAGTAACTCCTCACAATCCAGTGAGTGTCTAGGAGCAAATCCTATTGAAATATTATTCTTAATAGTTGTATTTGTGTGTTTCCAATGTATGCTGTGAATTCTAACTTAGCTTGAGCTCTTTACACATTAAATGAAGTCAATTATTATTTGCTGAGAGATATTTCCTGGGATATTTAGTGTAGCTAATGAAGATTTGCAAACAAAACAGTCTGCATCTCTAAACAACAGAATTTTCTGCTGAAAAATTTTCCTTGATTTAGAGATGAGAAGAGCAATTTCTGATCATATGAAATTTTGAAAATAGAAATCAACACTCTATGCAGGATAAAAAAGCCTTGAAATTATTACTTTTACTAATTGTAATAATATTATTTTATCATTAGAGATAGAGGGAAAATGTATCTTATACTGCTGGCTTACATTATTTGAGACAAAATTTTGGGGGGGTTATTTATTAGTATCGCCTTTTCACATTTGGTCTTTCCCTAGCATTAAAAACACATTATTTTCTAAAATACATTAACAATAGAGGAGATATTATATAAAGCAGGTATTCCTTTACTGCTTGTAGTGCTTTTCATCCGCCAATGCACCTTTTATTTTCCGGTGGTGTTTTTTTTTAAGTTATTTTATTGTATAATTTGATATATAAGCAGGCTTCCTTTCAGTGTCCTTTCTTACAGAGAAAATAAAAAGGCTTCTTTTCCATGCATCTGAACTAACATAGTAGGTGCTTTTCTTGCTATATCCTACACTCTCCAGAGAGCTTGCAGTAGCTGTGCTCTCTGCAAATTATATTTGGTATCTCATGTGCCTTTTGAAAATAAAGAAGGTTCAAATAATATATTTCATTTGCAGGGTACTTATTGGTTCTCCATTAGTTGGCCAGCCTGAGAAAAGAACAGGAGATGTATACAAATGTCCTGTAGGAAAGAGCAGCCAGTCACCCTGCATAAAACTGAACTTACCAGGTATGGAAGAAATTAAAAGTTTTGTCATCTAGAGGAATAATACATGTCGAGTCTGTGATTCTTGGCTCCAAAGTTGTTTCTGTAGAAAAAATTTCTTTAGGACTCTGATACTAAATCTGAAGGAAGTTGTGTTTGTAAACATCAAAAAATATTGTAAAGCAACTCATTGCCCTTTGGGAAATATGCCGATAACTTCAGCAGAATGGTCAGAATGGACAGCTGGCTCTGTTGCCAAAACATTATTATGACTGGCATTAATTGACTGTGGTCAGCAGTCCTGGCAGAAAGACTGAGGAGTACAGTCTCATGGCTTACCCTTTCCAAGGCTTTTTGAAGCCATAGCCTCTGTAATGCCATCAGCAGGTTCTTGAGAATCCAGCTAGGCAGAAGAGGCAGGAGAACCCTAGTAAGGTTCAGGATTCATCAATCCTGAGGTTCATGTTAAGAGATACTGGCTGCAGACAAGAAGAGACTTCCTACAAACCTGAAACCTTTCACTAAAAATATATCTCATTTATTTTTTAGTTCTTCTTTTTCTTTGAAAAACTAATGTCAGCAATGAAATAAAAATTTATAAATAAAAATAAATAAATAAAAGTTAAAAATCATATATATCAGTACAGGATGTGGGTTTTTTGTTAGTTTGTTTTCTTTTTCCTAATGAAGAAAACTTTGTGAACAGTAATTTCTTGCTTTCATTGTGCTGTTATTTTTACTTTTTTCTTTTTTCTTTTTTTGCGGTTCAAGAAAACTATTTGAGACGGTGACCCAGACAAATTTTCTGGGATAAAAGCCAGTCTTGAGTTTTTTTCTTGTTCTTTGCAATTGAAGGGGGAGGAGGAAGGGTGCTAAAATATTTGATGGAACCAATGTGAGTCTGTGCTTTATTTTAGAAGCTGGAAGCTCTATGTTCGCGGATATATACTTTAACATTTTGTTTTCACGTTCTCAAATACTTAACATTTTAATCTATTTATAGCTGCTACTTCAGTTCCTAACGTCATGGAAGTAAAAGAAAACATGACTCTTGGAACAACCTTAGTGACTAACCCGAAAGGAGGCTTTCTGGTAAGAAAAGAGTTATTGCCAGCTTTAAAATAAATCTGTATTTTCCCCAGGTACCATACCAAACATTTCATCCTTTTTCATCTTTTAAAGGCATGTGGACCACTTTATGCTTATAAGTGTGGGCGTTTGCATTACACAACTGGAGTTTGCTCTAATGTCAGCTCCACTTTTGAAACTGTCGAGGCCATTGCTCCATCTGTGCAAGGTATGCATGCCGCAGGAATTCTTCTGTGTCTGAAAATGCCAAGTGCCAAGTAAGACAGATGTATACACACAGGCATACCAAAAAGCATGAACCACTTTCCTTAGCTACCAGCATTACCAAGTTAAGTAAATGTTTTCATTGTCAGTATATAACCTAAATTCTTGCTAATTTTGGAATTTATCTCAGTATAAACAATCATTAGAGAGCTATGCAATATCCAAACATAATTGCTAAAAATAGTTGCTTATGTTTTTCATTTATGGCCAAAAGATTCCTTTCAAATAATGACGGTATGCTGTCAAGACCTAATACCCAATCTAGTAATACAGATAAAATCTTAACAACCTGATCCACTGGAAAATCAAGCAGGAAGAGTGCAAAATTGAAGGAAACGGGGGTTAACTGATAAGTGTTCCAATTATGTGATTGTGTAATCACGTTCTTAAATTTCTGCTTGTAAAAAGGCGCTTTGCTGCTAAAGGGAATGACAAACCATGTAAAATATTATGCAAATTTCTTGAATTACAGTTTGCGTGAAATAAGATGTTTCAGCCCCACTAGTGAAGAGCATGTTTCTTTTACTGATCACAACAGAAAGTGGAAATGTCAGGGAGTATGTATTTGATCTTTGTTTGTGTCAATTTTTACATGTCAATTTGTGTTGCAGAATGTAAGACCCAGTTGGATATTGTCATAGTGCTTGATGGTTCCAACAGTATTTATCCTTGGGAGAGTGTCACAGCCTTCCTAAACAGCCTCCTGAAAAACATGGATATAGGTCCCCAGCAAACACAGGTAAAATGGTGCATATTTTATTCATGTTATCTTGCAGAAATCTTGCAGAAAATAATAAGATCTATAGGAAATCGGATGACAGCAACATCTGTGGTTAATAGAGCTTGTGGCAGTGGGGTACTAAAACAAAATATCTAGAATTTCAACCAAGTCCCTCTCCAAGTAACTTTATCAAAGAGGTTTTCTCTCTCTCCAGCTGTTCAGGCTATTTGGAGAAACTGAATTTCTAATCTATAGTCAAAAGTTAAGTAAGGCAATTTGAACATTGTCTTTTCCCATTTCCTTCCTTTCCACAACTACTTCTTACCTCCTGTTCATAGGAGAAAAGGTCTCTGCTACTACCCTGACACACACGGGCATGGTTCAAATTCTCTTGGGTTGCAAGATCTGTGACACTGTGCTCAAAATTTTGTATCATGGAGTCATGAGTGTATCAGCTTTAAACATTTGAAATCATAATTAATGAGTGAGGTGACTGTAAAGCAGCATGTCTTTTTTATTAATGGCAGAAGTTCATTTATATAATAAACGGAGCAGGCCAAATTCCCAGCTGCTATAAATCAGCAGTTTCATCAGAAGTAATGGAGCTACAACCAATTATCCCTGCTGAGGATCTGACTTATGTTTCACAGTCTACTGAGCAGAGTATGAAAATAGCAATGTGAACAGAACTGAAGGAAAGAGGTAACAGATGTCAATACATTTTAACACAGAAAATCCTATTAACAGTATAGGAAGAAACTAGGCTTCCTTTTCCTTCTTCCCTTTCCTCCCTCCCAGTATTTGTGATTTTCTCAGGATATATGTGATGTTTCACATGCTACAGGCCACCACTTAGTGTAGTTTTGACTTCAGGTTTACTCCAAATTTCCAGGTCATGTCTAAATCTCCTTAGACTGCCTCCCCAAAGGAGAACACGAGTGGATGTTAAGGATGGCTCAATCCAGAGAGAGTGTCTCCTTCGTTTTCAAAGTTAAGAGATTTGGGAATTACTACCCAGCTCTCCCATTGGCAGTACTCCACACTAGCCTGATAAAATTACCTGCTTTCTTATAGGCTTTCAAATTTACAGTTGTGTCCTGTTATTCTAAACATACTATTCTTCCGTATATTGTGAGGAAGAGGGAAAGCACTTTATCAAATTTACCAGAAAAGAAAGAAAAAATTGTCTTGGTTCCATAAAGCTGGTGATTGCTCAAACATGTGGCATCTTGGGAAAATATTTGAAACGAACTTCCCAGCCCAGGGCAATGGCTGCCTGGAAATCATCACAGCCTTGTGCTCAAAGAGCTTCTTGTGAGTTGTGCATAGAGCAGTCAGTTCTCCTCCACCTTCACCCTTCTTGCTCACCCTGCAATTCTCACATTTTTACATTGCCACACCTCTCTTATTTTTATTTCTGGAATCCAGTCTTGTCTGTGCAGCTCACATACCAAAGAGTCACTTGATGATCTGCACTGCAACATCTAAAAATATACACCTACAGAATCTCTCTTTCTGTGATTTGGGAAAAGTATCCCTTTTCTCAAACATATGCTTATTCGCTCACTCAAGCACATGCCAATCTTTACCAACTGATTGCTAAAGAAGAGAAACTCTTGAGATATAGATAAGAATGGTGAAGAGAAGAGAATGATTGAAAAAGGCAAAAGCTAGATGGAATTTTCTTGGGACTTCTCACCTTTCCCCCTCCCCAGCCTCCTACACTGTGGCCTTTCTCCTTACCATGTTTGAGAATCCTGCCATAGCCAAAAGCAGTGAGGAAAAGTTTATACTGCCTCCTCCATCCACACCATCTGTTTTCTCACAAATTATAGTTAGAGACTACTGAGTGGGGAGACAAGAAAAGACACAGATGGAGCGGGCTTGTCTCTCCCCTCCCTTCTGGCAATGCTGAGACAGAAATAAAGGAATAGTTGTTTACTTTCTGCCTGCTTGAATTGATTCTTACTATGGGTATTTTTGAGCATGTTGGAATTAAGTGGACTTCCACTGACTTCAGATTGTGTTTTTGCAAGGGAAAGGAATGATGCGATTACAGGATAGCTTTTGGCAGCTTGGGTGTGACTTGTTCAAAGTAATATTTTGATTAGAGGCTTGGGAATTTTTTTTTCTCCATTCTTATTTACCCGTTCCACGAGCAAAGGCTAAGTTAGAAGAGAATGCCTCAATGTCCCAGATTTAGAAAAGGTGAAACTGAAAATCAGAAGATTGAGATACAGAAGTTTTTTACTTTTTCATATTTTTTCAGTACTTTCCTCCCTTCTTCATGAGCTATTGCTTGTTAAGATACTTTTCCATTAATAGGGATAAGAGAAGTAAAGGAAAAGTGAAGATAGACAAGTGGAAAGAAAAGGAGAAGAAATGGAGCAAATGGAGGAAAATGTAGCAAAAAAAGAGGGAGCAAAATACTGCTCATTGCCTTATTCCACGTTTTAATCCAACTGCAGTGCAAGATCACTTTTACTTTTCTCACTGTCTTTTAATTTCTGTAGAAACAATTATGAAGAAACCTTATAATATGAAGGTGTATTTTTAGCCCCTGTGTATAGGATATGTAAATATATAGCAACTTTCTGGGGTAGAAGACTATCAAAAGAGAAAGCAGAATACTTTATTTTTAATTCCAGCTTTAGAGCTGTATTGGAATGGCATTCAGAAATTTTCGTACAAATTTTATTGTTGTATTAATATGGAACAATAGCTGACACAGGCAGCTACAGATTTTTGGCCTCTATCTTAGTATATCTCAGAAGGGACTTTATCAACGGAATAATAAATTTTGTCCCTTACATTATACAGCTTAAATCTTATGATAACTTTCACCTTCAAAAGAATGGTGCTGCATAAAAGAGTTACTAAAAAGATACAGGATGAAGAAAGGTTTTTAGAAAGGTTAAAAGGTAATTTTTGTCTAAGTTCCTGGGACCATCATAGACCAAACAACGTAATTCAATTACCTCAACTTTGCTTTGTTTAAGGAATTTTTAGCAAGATCTCCATATAACTTATATATTGTCTTTTAGTATTTTACAAGGGTTCCCTGATTTTCTTTTACCTTCACTATGATTTCAGTGGTCTACAGACAAAAAGATTTCTCATTCTCCTCAACTTCTCCACTGGGAGTATTTAGTGACATTGCTTGATACTAAATGGTTTCCTTTTTTTTTTTTTTTTTATCTTTGAATGAATGGAATTGTTTCATAATTTAATAATTTCATAATAATAAGGCAGAATATACTTTCCAAATAAGGGATTGTTCACTGATAGAAAGAACTAATAGAAGAATAATTGACCTCAAAAATGTCTTTTTTTTCTCAAGGAGAACACTCCTTCACTTGCCTGTTCTCTCCTACAACACTTCTTTCACAGGAACTTGAGACAGTTAAAAATGATTCCCTTGTGTAATACAAAATCCATGAAATGCTAGGGAAGGGAACATAAACTCAGGAATTAAAAAAAAGATGTTCATTAGATTGAGGCTAGTAATGCTGGGAAAAACATTAGGTTTCTGGACAGACTTATGTCCTTCCGTGTAATACTATTGCAATTTCTAGATTTAAGTTAAACCAAGTCACTCCAGATAAGCAATGCTTGTACTTATCAGATGTAGTGTCATGCCAAAGTGCATGAACAAACTTGCTGTCCCATAAGGGCACAATGTGTCACTTAGAGCTATTTGTTATACTAAAAGTCTGCAACGGCTGAAGTCCAATAGCCCTTTGCTGTTGATAATACAATATATAATATTAATCATTATATATATATATGAATATTATATTCTTATAGTATATTTGAATATAATAGAATATAGTCAAATATTAGCTATTAGAATATAATTCTAATTTTAAAACGTGGACTTCATTCTGTCATCTTTCAGCAGACTGGGACATACAACCTAGTCACATTTTGCCATTTCCAGGGAGTCTTACGCTATCCCTTCTGAGGATTGACTATTTTTTGATGCCCTGAAATATGCAGAACATGATAATCTCTGCTTTCAGACTTAGTCCTAGTAAAGAGTCCCCAGAACAATTGTATCCCATGAGATAGCCACAGCCCCCCACCCCCTTCCTTCCTGATTTACAAGCTCTGCAGCACACTGCGTTTCCAGATTCAGATGTTCTTCCTACTCACTTCCTGAGAAGGAAATGCTCAAAATGCTTACTTGCTGGGATCATGGACAGTGTTTCCTTTCAAAAAGGAAATGATACGACTCAGTGTCTCAGCCTTTAAGCCTTCTTTTAGGAAAAAGATGAAATCTGTATGGGTTCCATGATTCGTGAAACTGGCAGTTACTTGCCGCTGCGGTCCTGGCAGCAGCTTAAAGTCAATCCTTGGTACCAGTAAATCCTCAAAGTTGAGGATTAGGAGTCTGTGATTCCACATATGGTTTGCAGGTGCAAACCATCATCTGACTGCTCTTGTGCATGTTCCTAGAATACATTAGGCACTCTTCTTGTAGAGCAAACACAATGAAAGCCTGTTATTTACCATCAACTAATGGAGATATTTTTAAATGGTCAACCATATCTTGTTCAGATCTATTTATTCATTTATTTAGTGAAAGGGATAACCATGGGTTTGCAAGCTGCTACTTCATGAGGTGGAAGAGAAGAGAGAGAGAGAAATCTCTGGCATGGACTTAATCTAGAGAACATAAATGATTGCAGCAAGTTTCCTTGGAGTGCTTCTTGCACTTTGGATATATGCCACAAAATAGGTGCCTTGGAGGCAAAGGGTTGAAAATTTCATCTTTCAATACAGACAGAATCACTCCTGGGAGCAATGACACTGCGTGTGCCCTAGCCTTTTGTGTAAACCGAGCAAGAGCTGCAGGCTGTGCAGAATCAATATGCTGCTCTCCACAGAAATGCAACAGCCTCTGGTCTTTCTCAGTTATGGGTGAAAAAGGGCATGTTTCCGAGAGAGCTAAAATATTTTAAAAGGTTGCAATGTGTCATAAATTTGGACTTACATATGTTCTTGTAGTTCTGATTATGTTTTTGAAATGATATAGAAATCAAGTGGATAGATTTTGCTACTACATAGTGCTGTAAGCATAACCATAATATCATGTAATTAGTTTTTAAAATAAACATGATAACGTTGTTAAGTATCAGATATTTATCCAACACTGTTGAGTATCCAATTTATCCAAAAACATTAGCTTTTACTACAAGTCACCCTTTTTGGTTTAAAAGCAAGCAATGAATGCCAACAAATATAGTGCACAAACTGAGAGGCTATGAAAGCAGCTCAAAAACACCTATAAAGCAACTGCCAAGCATGTAGTAAGCCACCTCTAAAATAAAATGACTGCATAAACATCACAGGTCTTATTGATCTGCAATACCTAAATGCTAGAGTGCTTTTAATAATAGATGAGTGAGACATAAATATGTCATGTAATACTGTATTATCCTAAATAACACCTATAAATTGTCAAGTATAACATAAAATTGAAATATGCTAATGGAACATTGTGTGGAATCTTCCCTGTAAAAGCTGTCAAGAACCTGCCAGAGCATTAAAAATAGACTAAGATGAATGAGAGAAATTAATTAACATTTAAGAATATTTCTTATCTTCCTTTCGGTTTACATTTCATAGCTGCCGTGGATTCCCTCAGGCTCTTTTGGTTTCGTTCCAATCCGCTGTGTTGTTCTTTCACACAAAGACTTGTCTTGCTGTGGTCGTCTTGAGTTTTTCTCTCATTACTCCATTCCAGGAGCCATCATTTTATTGAAGTGCTTGTTGGGCTTATTATCTTGCCTTTCCTCCTGCTGGGAAGAGGGTCACATTCTGTACTATCCTGTTGTCTTAATGAAGCCATAGGCATGCTGGTCTTCCTCTCACCCTGAGGGCCTAGATTTCTCATTGCAGTGCTTGTCTAGGTTTGGAATAAATATCCTGTTGGATGTAGGAGTACTGTATTTGGAAAGAATCAAGAGTGTGAGTGAGGCATGGCCTTGTATGATATATTGAAAGCTATTTTAAAAACTTGAGATTGATTGTTAGGGCCTTCGTCTTCCATGGCCTAGAGGAGAGCAGAGTTGCATGTCAGGTTACTGCAAGTCAGGAACAATAAAGAGTTAAGCCTGCTTCTTCCTTTGTTCCTATTTTTATTAAAAAGAATTTAAAGACTTCAAAAATGAGAATGAATTGTATTAGTCAATATAGCTTTATACATAGATACTAGTCAGCATAGCTTTATGTATGTATAGAAAGGCATTTTTCTCTCTGAAAGAGGTTGACAAGGCATAGATGTTTATTCTTAAAGGTGGATGATTTTTAAGATGAACTCTATGTTTCAGGTTGGAATTGTTCAGTATGGACAAACTGTAGTCCATGAATTTTTCCTTAATACATACTCAACAACAGAAGACGTGATGGCTGCAGCCACAAGAATAGTCCAGAGAGGAGGTACACAGACTATGACAGCCCTCGGAATAGATACAGCAAGGTAAGCTCATAAAATATTATGAAATCCTGAATAAAACAGAAACAAATATAAACAGTGGGGGACACTAGGCACCATTCAATATCATTCTGCACTCTCTGAAATCGGTAGTTTCTACCATTTGCTGAAATGGGCAGTGAAAATTTGCTGTTTGTTTTCCATTTCAAGAAATTTGCTTCCATAGTCATTTAAAATGTTCATAGTGTTTGTATTAACACACAAAAATATCTAAAAACGGACCAACTCACTGCCGTGCATGAATATAGCAATGCTCTGCATTGTTACACATTTCGTATCATTTCTTTTTTTTACTACTTTTCTCCTTTTAATTCCTGGTGTAACTTTATTGCAGAACAGAATACATCCTCCCTTTCCAAAAAAAAAAAAAAATATATATATATATATATTTGAAATACGTAGCACTTTTGATGAACTATTCTAATTATCTGACCCAAGTCTTATTGATATTACTGTTTAATCAAGTTCCAGCAGATTTAACAGCCATTTAATTTAGATACAAGTAGAGCCTTGCGGGAGGGTCTAGGCAAGTTCATGAAAGCCGAGACAACTGAGAATTGCTAAATGCATAGAAACCACATGTAGCTTAAAGTCTCTGAGCACCACAGACTATTGCAGACTTGAATATAGGGGAAGCATGGTTAAAAGCTTCCTCTGTTCTTGCACTCTTACTCCTCATCCACTTTTAGCCACTGTCAAAGATGGATCTTTGCTTTTATCACTGTGGGCAGTGTCAGACCAAAGAGTCCTGTGAACTTTTTCCAATTGGAAACCCAGCTCTTCTCCTTCTCTTCTAGATCCCTAAGGCAGCCTCACTTTTTATGGTATGTGCATAGGAAGAGTCTTGCTCTGGCTTGTGAGAACAGCCCCCCAAAAACATTAGTGCCAGTTTCCCCCATACACAACTGTAGAAATCCCCAGGTCAGCCCCATCTGCCTCCACTCACTTGCAACCTATTTCTGCCACATCCACAATGTCAAATTTTGCTTTGTAGATGTGGGGAGGTGCTAGCGAGTGAATAAATAATGTGACCACTTGAAGTGCTGCTATAGGGTGGAAATAGTTTTTCTTTCTTTGTGTATAGATTTTGGGAAAGGAAATTTGGCTGTTTTTTTTATAGTGCCAAAAGCTTATGTGGGTAGGAGAAGAATTCTTTGCCATCCAGTATTGTTTTATGCCATCAGTCATAAAATGTGTAAGTAATGAATGAATACTTATGAAACTCTTTGGGTACAAACTGTAATATATGTTTCAGTTTTTGTTGTTTGTATTTGTTCGTGAGTAATATTCATTTTCTTCCAGGCTTCCTGAATTTATATTAAATGTCCTAGTTTATGATTGAGTGTGCAAAAATGATGTGTGCACTAAATGCTGGCTTTGGCCTTATTCAAACCTTTTTATAGGAAAGAGGCTTTTACTGAGGCTCATGGGGCACGAAGAGGAGTACAAAAAGTAATGGTTATTGTGACTGACGGAGAATCGCATGATAACTACAGGTTAAAAGATGTGATTGATAGTTGCGAAGAGGAAAACATTCAGAGATTTGCTATTGCTGTAAGTGAAACGTAATGTGAAAAATATGAATCTTAAAAGTGTGTTTCATGTTGCAAATGTAATGCCTGCTAAAAAAAATTATTTCAGGAACCTTTATAGAAGTATAGTCATTTGAGAGGTAACATGAAGGGATAAAAAAGCTTAAAAAATTAATGATTTACTTTCTGATTTTACAGCACATAAAAAGCTATCTGTCTTTATGATGGTGACAGGTGTGTGTTTGTGTGCGCGTGTGTGTGTGTGTGAAGGAAAAGATAGATTGAGGGGCCTATAAGATCTATTATTATTTTTTTTTTTGCTAACTGCAAGAGTGAATGAGCATTTGCTAAAGACACATTACCCACTATGTTTAAAAAAAAAAAGTTTATTCACTTTCTATGTGCTGTTCTAAGTGCTCAGATTCTAAAGTGGTTTTCTTGTTATGCAAACATGATAGATCCTAACTCACATAGATATGGAGACATTAAGGACAGACTTTGCATGAACTCTATTGTTTCTATATTCTATTAAAGAATCATCTGTTTTGAGTTTCTTTGTTTCCTGGTTGTTTTTTTTACTATGTTGGATTTTTTCTCCATTCGTATCCCTCTATTTTGTAACAAGAAAACCTCTCTTACAATGTTCCCTGTTTCTGAATGCAAAGCAAGTGATTTTTAACTCCAAAAGCAAATTAAATAGTGTAAGTATCCTTTTTTTTCTTTTACCTTAAGCCTCAGGAAGTATTGTAACTAGTTGCTCAAGCAGTCTGTGACTACTAGCCACAAAGAGGTATTTTCGAACTGGACATTTTCAAAAAAAGATGTAAGCTTTAAATTAAAGGAAAAAAAAAAGTATAAAGCTAGAGCTGACTGCAGTAGCTCACAAATTTTCAGTGGCTTTCTTCATAAAGCTCGAGGTCAGTAAATAAAAGTTCCTTATTGAAACACAGTATTTTTTTGGTAATGAAATTGTTATCTAGACCTAAATATCTATTGCTCCAGTGTCCAGGAATGCTAGCACATGGAATTTTTGTCTCCTCTTGCAAAGCAAGTAAGTGTTTAGAGCATTTTTTTTCTGTAAAATTCAGTTAAGTATTCTTCAATCTGGGAATTAAAGTAAGTCGTTTTGTTCTGAGGCATGCTGAGTTTTTATGACAGCAGTGTAAAAGCTGGGAACTAAATTTGAAGTCTTTTAACCCCAATGGAGTCGTTAACACTGAAAGCAAGTGGTATCGTTATATATATTTATAGGGCTGTAGATTTCCATGCAACAAAGAAAAACTGTCCTATGCATAATTAGGCGTGTCATTAATTGTCCACATATGGCACTATGAGGAGAATTGGTGGCAGAAGCCACTGCAATTGTGTATTCTGTTCTTTGTTTTGCTTAATTTTGTTTTTCCCCAAACTAAGGCCTATGTGAACAAGTCATTAGAGTTTTACAAAGGAAGGGGGATAAAAGGAGAGCTGAGGTTAGCAGACATAGCAACCAGAACAACTGTATGGTGTAATGGTCGGTATTCTCAGAAAAAAAAAAAAAAAAAAAAAAAGAATTGAGACCTCCTATGGCTCTGTTTTCACTAAAAAAGAATGATTTGTAATATATTTAGACTAGAAATTTAAGGGAGTCTTTAATAGACAGATAAAGGTTAAGAACAATTTCCCAGGATTTCCTACAGCTTGCCTCAACCTTATCTTTAAAGTATAAAATATATCTTTGATTTTTTCTTTCTTTTTAGATTCTTGGCAGCTATAGCAGAGGAAATTTAAGTACAGAGAAATTCGTGGAGGAAATAAAATCAATTGCCAGTAAGCCTACTGAAAAGCATTTCTTCAATGTCTCAGATGAATTAGCTCTCGGAACTATTGTTGAAGCACTGGGAGAGAGAATATTTGCCCTGGAAGGTAGGACATTTCTTTACGTTTTACTTCACAGCATTACAGCTGGACCAAATACTAGACCACCTAATCTAGTATTCCTTTGTAAGGTGTTTTGTGCTGCATAAAATGTATTATACATATATTTTTTTCATGCTGATCATAAAGATATTTAACAATAGATATCAAAAAAGATAATGACATGAAATATGGTTAGATGAGTTAAAATAGTTGTAGGCTATAGCCTAGAAGGAGAATAAGGGTTGCTACAGTAAAAATCATCATTTTGCCCTTGTTAAATAGAAGGTTGTCCTCCCCTGTGTAAAAGAGCATTGCAATATCATATCCTAGATTTCACCATGATCATGTTCTTCTGCTTCTGCCTACCCTTCCAGTTCTCCTTTTGATTACAATAGACTTTGATATGCAGATATCATACACACAGTGTATAGAGTTAGCAGGATATGTTTTTACTTTTGAAATTTTCATGATATCCAGATTTTAATAGGGAAAAGTCACCATGTCATAATGTCTGCTTACATTCACCATCCAACTTGGGCAACATTGTCCAACTCTATTTCAAGCATGCTACTAGTAAAAGAAGACTAAATGTAGTGGTTATAAATTATTCTGGCTTTCTCTGAGAGGATAAGTGTCATACAAGGAAAACATCTGTTTGGACTTATTTTTTTCAACATCTCAATTTTCCAAATAGCTGGAAATGTACTGTTTATAGTTGGAATAAAGGATAATGTTGATTGAATGTCAAGAAATAATAAAGCAATAAAAGATTAATTTAAAGTATTTTAAACTTTAGTTATACTTCTTAGAAATATTTAGGTATTTTGATTGAAAATAAAGATTTTTTTTCCAGTGTATAAATTCTTTTACCATTCCTTTCATGAAGTATTTTGTTTCCTCACTTGTAAAACAAATTTATTTGAAGGGAATTTAATCTCTCTAAAGATCAAAGTTTAGTACACTTAAGCTCATTAAATACTTTAAAGTTCATTGAATAGAGGCTGTCTTAAGTACCTGTTTAAGGGGCAGAATAAACTTTCTGTGAGGAAAGTTGTTGATTGAAGCTTAGGGATATTTCAAATGTAAGGGGACAAAAAAATCAAAATTTCAGTTTGTGCTCTGTATTATTAGAAAAGTGAGAAGATTCATTGTCTTTTACTCATGTTAGTTATAACCATTCAATATACTGGATATATAATAAAAAGTTAATCAACTGCTTTACTAGTCCAAGACAACTAAGGATATGATTATAAAATCTGAAGAGATCGAACTTCTGGACATTGATGCACTATGTATCTTTTTATAGCATTAGCTGATTAATTTTGGCAACCATGACTTTCAGAATTTTGTACTTTCAGTTTGTAACACCTCTTCAAAGCATCGAAAAGTTCTGCAGTAGTCCTTGAATTCAGAGGTTTAATTTTCTGAAAAAATGCGGCAGCAAATGTATATTTTTTGAGTGTTATTATTTTTGTTTAGCATAAACTTTTTCTAAGCTATTAGAATATCTGTGGCTTGATATAGATGCCTATTTTTTAAATTTTATCTTAGATAGGCATGGTGGTATTACAAAAAATATATATTCAAATAAATAATAAAAAAAAGGAGATAGGTAATTTCATCACACTCCTTGGCTTTCCCTTCCTAGATTTCTATTAGGAGTTTAGAGTTTGCACTGAGGTTTCTATGCATGATGTCTATGGTACAAGACAAGAAATGATGCCCTGTACTGTTCCCATGGAATTCCCGGAAATGACGGCATGGAAAATCAGAATGCAATTGAAATATGGCATCTTAGCTTTATGTCAACACTTAGGAAGGCTGAGTTGTAGCCAGTGTTGCTCCAGCCAGGCTGGAGCTAAAAGATGACCATTAAATTAATTTCTGTTAATTCTTCAGCAATGATGTCCTGTCCCATCAAAAGTAGTTCTGGAAATATATTATTCTGGAGAAAAATAGAGCATTTCTGTCTCACCCAGCTTTCTTATGACAAACCCAGTCCATTGGATGTGTGCAATCTGGAAAAAAATGAATTAACTGTATAGCTGAGTTAAGTTCTATACATATCAGAAAGGTCATAGGAAACTTGATTCTTGGAATTGTGTATCTGAATGCCTTTAAGTTTTCAACCTGAATAGCTTCCCACTAATGTAATAGTACATAGATTTTTTTTTTTCCCCCTCCATGATTTCTTGTTTACTTTTTGGTTTTGGTCCTCAAAAAAATCAACGAAGGAAAGAAAAGAGAGTTTAAAAATCAAATCCAACAAAAACCTGTGCTCGACAGCCAGTGCATTTTTACACATAATCTTTTTCATATGCCTCTGTGTCTAATGGCATGGACTTCTGGTTTTAACGGCAGTTTTGTGTTTTATCCAGTGCGTAGGCTGGCACAAATGTTTTTTGACAAAATATCTTTTGTAGAATGCTTGGCAGTCTGAAACTCAATGGAAAGTTAGACTGGGGGCTGTTATCTAAGCAGCAGTCAGATCTGCACATACTAACAGTAGCAGCATTGTCCTCTGCCTGCACTTACAAGAGTCCCATCTCTCTCAGATCATTAAAGAACATCCTTTATTGAATGATTAATACTTCACTGAAAAATATGACTTATAAGCAGATACACAACTTAGGAATTTTATACTTTAAAAGGATTATATTTTTTTCAACTTTAGCAAAGCAGTTATTTCTTGTGAAATTTGATGGCCTCTGTTTGCCTGTCAAACTTCCTCTGTTTGAGAACATGCCTCCCTCTGATGGCTGGTCCTAAATCCCCACAATTGGCAAAAATACCATGTCCAAGTGAACAACCTATGTGGTTCAGTTGCCAAATTTCACACTTTTTTTTTTTTTTCTGGTAGTCTGACTAGTCTGAACTTCCCGCCCTCATGGCTTACTAGGCATCAGTTTCCTTTGCACTGTTGAAAGTTGCCTCAGTATTCAAGTGGCAACAAATTCTGTCTGGATAAGCCTCAGAATAGACTTCGTAGTTCCTCTCCACTTTCTGTTGTTTCCATATGTTTCCATCTGATTCTCTGAGGAATCTTCAGATTCCTCTCTGAAGGAGGAATCAATATGCATAACATAGTTAACTTCAGTTATTTACTGTGCCGAAATAGTCATTGGGTATTGCTTTTGAGTAGAGGAAAAGATAAAATTCTTTCATGAAGATATTTCCTGTGTACGTGAGGGCAAAAGGAAAATGGAGTCCCTTTAGAGCATATGACTACCTGAAAAAAATAATGTCAGTAGTGCTAAATCACTTGACTCCTTTTTTAAATTTAAAAACTTTTTAAGGTCTTTTAAGACTTTGTTTCTTTAAACAGGAAAGTTTCCATCTTTCTGAGATGGAGCTGCTCAGAAAATTCATCAGCTTTCTGAGAAGAATTGCAGTTTCCTAGCCCCTCTCTGAAGCTTATGAATCTTGGACAGCATAGATTTTCCTACCTTGTTTTTTACAGAGGTTCATACAGTCCAAACATCAAATGTTTCTTAATTTAAATTTTAGCAGCTGCCTAAAAAATTTTATTTACTTGAATACAAAGCCAATATTACATGGATGATGTTTTATTGTTCACTTAGCCTAAGTGGAAAATGACTTGACCATATTAATCAAACATTCCAAACATATTTACCATCAGCCTGAGGTCAAATCTGGTCAGCTTTGGTCCAGAAATATTTGTTGGACAAGTTGTAATACATGTCCTTAAAATGGAAATAGCTTCTTGTACTTAATGGTAGCATATAATAGACAATGCACTTTCTGTACTTATTGCAAAATTCCACATCAAGCTACTGTCTCCGAATATTTTGTTTAATTATGTTCTCCGTTACTGTCATAGCAATATTTTCATTACATTAGTTAGATTTTTTTTGAAGTGAAATTTATTTATTTTAAAATATATATTTCTGTTTAATAGCAACAACAGACCAGCAAGCAGCCTCATTTGAAATGGAAATGTCTCAGGCTGGTTTCAGTGCTCATTATTCTCAGGTAAGCAAGCTGTTTAAAGATTACAATTCTTTTTCAATGTACATTTTTATTGATAATGGCATGAATTAGGGATGAGTATTTTGGAATTCTTTGTACAATTCTGTTACTTGTTTGCTGTCAGAAGTTTTGAATTTTCCTATAATTCAGTTATTCTTTGTAAATTGTATGTAAAAAAAATAATTATTAACAATAGTTCATAGGAGAATAAATAACTTGTTCACATTAACTTTATGTTTGGTTAGCATTTTGTTATCAGTAAATTGTTCTATAAAATGTTAATAGCTATGTAGCTACTCTATATAAATATAACTATGTAGTTATTGTATTGAAATTTAAATAGAAGATATATTTAATGGATAGTTTATAAAATGAAAATGACTGTGACATTAGTAACAACATGTTCTTAGTTTCATTAATATACTAAATACCTCAGTTTTCAAGAGGTAAATAATTGTTAAACTAGGATGCATAAATCCTTGGGAATTTTTAATAGTAGAAATTCATACACTATGTATTTTTGTCTGTTTTTGGAAAACAGAAAGTATGATTACCAGTATTATTATCTGATCAGTGTACACAAATGAAATGGAAATTATAAATAGGATATTAAAAATATTAAAAAGTAGTGACAGTGGAAAAGAACATGATAGGACTAACTGAACTGAGCAAAACACTGGGCAATCCAAGGCAAACTGACTCACATTTAATATATTAATGAGCTAATGAAATTTGCTATTTCCTCTTTGTCTCCTGTTTTACATGAAATGTCAGACTGACATTATAGGAGTCATGTTTCACTGTGCTGTTTTCAAGGTTGGCTCATGCTTTTTTATTTGGGTTTGTTTTAAATCAAAAAGGGGGAGATATATCATGACTGAGAGGGATTATATGACAGTAGGAAAAGCAGGGCTAAATTTTGTACTTACATAGGAAGGCTTAACCAAACATGAGCATCATGACTAACACAATCTAGAGATGGGTCATGTAAAGAGCAGGATGTTTTGTTTTTCCCTATAAAAGGATTGGGTCATGATCGGAGCTGTTGGAGCATATGACTGGAATGGCACAGTGCTCATGCTGAAGGACAGTAGTATTTCAATGCCAACTAATAGCACTTTTCGTGACAGACGCTCAGAAAAAAATGAACCCCTTGCAGCCTATCTAGGTAAGAGAAATATATATCTTACTACGTTTCTCAAGAAATCTACAAGCCCTTTCCCAAGCTCATTAACAAAGATTCCCTTACAAAATAGAATCTTGCTTTCTAGGAGTCTGTGGAAATTTTTAGTGTATGGATGTATAATCTGCAATATTTTGCTATTTAGAAGAAAAAAAAAATCATTACTTCTGCAATTAAAGACTAGTACAAATATATACAGCCTTAAGCTTATGGAGACTGTCCTCAGTAGTGATGTCTAATTGTTCAAGGAGGCAGACTTCCCTAGTATTCTGCTCAAGACTGTGCTTTAATTGCTAGAAAGTGTTCATGCAGCATTCCATCTAAGTCGTCTCTGCTGAAAGTTAATTTCTTTCTCTTTCACTCAGTGGGCAAGAACAACAGATTACCACTCTTTAGGTGTGTTTTCTATATTTTTGGAGTCCTATTCTCAGTCTTAAGATATTAAAAAGTAGTGGTATTAAAGTAGTGATATATAAAGATATTAAAAGCAACTCAGCAGCCTTATCTCTTCTCTAGAGGGGGCCTTACAGCCTTCATGATTCTGTTTCCCCACATCAGTTTTGTTGCATATGCAGACTTTCTAAGTCATCCATCTTCCAAGTAGTTAGTGACAATATTAAATACAAGGGATTTGAAATACCCCCAGAAACATGCTTGGAAGACTTTATCTGTTTGTCATCAAGCTGGTGACAACTATTCTTTGAAAGAAGCTTTCAGCCTGCTGCTCATCATCTTCAGTATGTAAGAATAGCAAAGTGAGCAGTGTCAAAAACTCTGCTGAAGTTAGGACATATCAGCCTGTCAGCAGGTTTAATGAATCATTGGTGCTCATGACTCTGCAAGACTGTAGGCAAATACACATCCATCCCTTTTATTCAACTCTACTAACATTTTCTAGAATAAGGCTAAATGTCTAATTGTAGAATCAAGCCTTAAAGAAGCTTTGAATCACAGCAAGTTTTCCTGATGTGTTCTGTGCGTACTTCTCTTGAACTCCTTTATGTGTCCCAGGATATACTGTGAACTCAGCATTGACGCCTGGAGGTGTACTGTACATAGCAGGGCAACCTCGATACAATCACACTGGCCAAGTTATCATTATAAAATGGAAGGAAGAGAGGTGCAAGTCCTTCAAAGGTTAAATGGAGAACAAGTAAGTATGTATTTATATTTAAGAGAAATTTGGCATGAGAAGTGGAAGGAATGGTTTTCAATGAGAACTCTCTACCAGAAAAGCAAATGAAATTTTGTCGTAAGCAAGATCAGAAACAAAGGTTAGGTAGAGTCTGTGATCTAATATGTTTGTAAATGGCAAATTGACTTAGAGCAGTCCAGAGTTCTTTGGAAATTTTCTCTGCGAGGTAAACCTTCACTGGTATCTAAGTGGTTTTAGCCATTTTCGGGCTACTAACTTTGTCTATGCTTTGAATGGAAAAGGTATATCATGGGTGGGAAATGGGTATGATAAGCATGATTTTATTATGAATTCTTACTTTCCTGGTTAAAATTTAACATTGTTTTAAACAACTGTAAAACAGCTCTCTGAATAGGAAATCTTGCATGATGGTGCTGTCTCTGACTTATACCTTATATCCTCCTGCAGATTGGATCATATTTTGGGGGTGTCCTTACCACAATAGACATCAACAGGGACTCATTTACAGACCTTCTTCTTGTTGGAGCTCCTATGTATATGGGAACAGAAAAAGAGGAGCAAGGAAAAGTGTATGTGTATGCTCTGAACAAGGTAAGAATGA
>NW_028289452.1:0-39461 GCF_059628265.1 Tinamus guttatus
GCAGATGTTCCTTTTGTCAGGGTCTTAATATGTTAACTTTGAAATAGGAGCCATATTCAGCCACTTACTAAACTCAGAAATGATATCTTTGATTCTTCTCCCCAAAATTAGTTAATGCTAGCACAGAAAGGGGATTTTAAAAAATATTTTCTCATAAATTGCTTATATCAACAGCATTTATTTTAAGATGCCTCAAGTTTAAATTTTGAAAGCATCTAAAATCCCAAATGTTTTCTGTGTGCTTTTTTTTTTTTCTTTTGGTTTGGTCTGAAATTCATCACCTTTCAAGAATAAGCAGGATTCTTAATATCTCTTATGTATGAGCCTAAAATTAGATTGATATGGCACTTAACCAGGGTATAAGCCATGTGGTATCCTGATGCCTTGCTCAAGGATGGTTTTGTTTTATCTTCAAGCTCCCCAAAGACAAGAGCTAGTTGGATTGTGGTTTGGGCAGGGGCAAATCCATCATTTCATTATGAATGTGTCGTACATCTTTGAGTAACCTTGGCCAAGGCTACGGATGCCTGCACAAGTTACCAATTGTTAAATTTTGGTGTGAGTTTACACTGTATCAGTTGCTCCATAGTAATTCTCTGTGCGTACTCCCACTTCCAAGCACTTTGTAAAATGGTAAATGAAAGTGATTGCACTTGCTTCCTTGTAGAAAGGCGTAGAGGGATACCTATTGGCAACTTATGGTGTTTTGTTAACCCAAATCACATTTTTTCATTTGTAAGACAGAGATAATCATGACTTTTTATGAAGTGTTTTGAGCTGTACTTCTACAGAGAATAGGATAATTAGCTAATATTATTACTACTACTAGTACACTGGCTAATGCTTTGAGCAAAACACTTGCAGATATGTGAAATTCTGAGAAAAGTAAATCTCTCACTCCCTTTATTAGCCTATTATTTCTTTTACTTCTTTCCTTCATTAAAATTGGAGTGGTATAAAAAGCTCTGATCAGGACGGCAGTTGCGAAGGAAGTCCATAGGAGCCAGTCGTTTAACTTCTTTAGGTATCTTTGAAGATCCCAGCCTGACATCACTACACATCAGCCGAACCAGAGTAAGGCTTTTCTTGGTATGTAATAGGAGAGTCACTTGGCACTTCTGCTTAATAAACGTTTCTTTTACATTATAAAACTCTCAGATTTTTTTAAGCTTGATTCCCAGGACATAGAGTTTTCATATAGAACAATAGTTAGCACTGTGTCAGTTAACACAGTAACGAATGATTAGGCAGCAATTTATCTGCTACAGTGAACAGCTCCAATGAAATAAGGCAACTTCTCTTAAGATTTCTGGCAGGCTATTTTGGGTGTTTGTCAGGGTCTTTTATTCATACCTGGCTGTGGTTACATTGAACTACTGCATGTCTTAGAATGAGCCAAATATCACCAAACTAGCTTCTTTCTAAAAGAATGCATTGATTAGGAGATGAATTCTCTAGAATTCGCCTCTCTCTAGAGGAGGTTTTTCTCTAGATCCTATATATGTGTATCTCACTACTATAGTATCCAGTATAAATTCACTCCATTTAAGTTTTAGATGTTGCCACTTAATAAAATGCAGACTTAGGCATTTAAAAACCTCTATAAGCCATGGAAGGAGTCAGATATCCAAGAACAGAGCTTGTAAGCTAAAGTAATAAATCATGAAGGAGAAATGAGACAATAACTTCAGAGCTGCAGAGAAGATATTGTGATTGTTGAGCTTGATGTTTACAAAAAAATCTAATGAGAGATATCAGACACAGATATGCCTCTGAGTGAGACACCCAACAGCTCTTTTATAGTCAAACCTCGAATTAGAAAAACAATTCATCTGACCTGTCTTATTTTCCCATTTTCAATGAAAAAATCTCTTGAGTCTCTTCCCATTGATTTTACAGGACAAATAAACTGCCTTTTTTTTTTTTCTTTTTTTTTTTTAAATAAATCTAAACAAGACATGGGTGACAATCTAGCAGGCTAGTTCTAAGCTACTTTCCAAACATAAGCTAAGTCTGGCAATCGTATCACCAGGAGACTGCCAGATTGCCTGTACCATTTTAAGGAAGGGTTCAAAGATAGATGAAATAAGTTACCATCTAGGAGCATCTGTCATTGACTGCAGAGAACGTACCTGGCTCTTCCTCCATATAAGAATTATAGAGACAAATCAAATTAACATTTCCCTACTCCATTGTGGCTTTCATGGAATTCACAAGAACTCTTCAATTTTACTTGGCATCCTGCTGGTATCAACAGCCCTTTTGCACTTTCATGCTATTAAGAGTGTGTGCTCCCCTGATTCACCTCAAGGCCTGGCTTATTGTAATTATTTTTTCCAAATGATAAACAATAATAAAAGGCAGGTTATTATTAATGATTCAATACATTAACGTTATTTCAAAATCTACTTCTATTAAAGAAGCATTAACCCTTTTATGATCAGGGTCTCAACAGTCATCTTTTTTCAGCCAAAAAATAAATCTTCTGCAAGAGCCGTTTAATGATGGATATGGCCCTAAGTCATTCACTCAGCTGCTTTATTACTTGTCTTTAAGTCTGATGAGTTCAAAGCAGATGTGCATCACTGAATTCTCAATAAAAGGCCACTGCTTGTCCTGCTGAATAATAAGAACTGCTAATGACACCAATTAAGAGCTGTAAATGTCATTTACACTTGTTTGTTATTTTTCAAGTCAATAAGGCTATGGAAGGCAGAGGAGCCTGAGATCATTTAGACTGGAGCAGTCTAAGGGGACATTTTAATTGAAATATTACGTGGAGTAATAATAAAAAAAAGATAATGGAGCAATTACATTTGTGATTGGGTCAGTTACAGAAGATACTTCAGTCATTTTTTTTTCCAAATATTACGAGCTATAAAGAAATAAAATCCAGTAGTGGCAAAAAAAAAAATCTTACTAATTGCAAAGAATTAAAAGTAGATCTTTTCTAACACTGATTTCCTCATCTACATTGCATTAGCTCATGAATATCAGGTTTGATATGCAGTTTCAAACAAACAGTGGGGATCTTGACTGAGAAACCATTTCAGTGGTCATACCAGCTAGAACTGAAAAAAGTCCTAAACTAAAATTTAATTTACAATTTAAATCTAAATTGTGGAGGATTGGTAAAAGACCTACAGAATGAACATCAGTCATCTGGAAATGGATGTATTTAGTCAATTTTTTTTCCATATCTCAGGACTGGAGAAAACCTTTTCATAAGTACCGTGACTCCAAATCTGCCTCTCCATCAAAACTCATAAAAAATGAGAAACCTCCTAAGAAACCTCCTTTAAAATTGTCATATTAGAAGAGGCAGCATGGCCAAAAATCACAAAAATACTCTGAACTACTGCTTAGAGGCTACTTACATTCTCACGGTACTTGAATTTCTGCTGTTGGTTCTATGCAAGACAGCCACAGTAAACATCTTTTCTCTGTTCAGCAAACTGTCTTCATACACATAATGCTCAGATAAGGAGCTTCTCCATGTGTCATGCTCATGCATTCCAGTTCTGTGGTCATGAATGTTTACAGAAAAACAATAAGTCAAGAGTTGCCTATAAGTTCCCATGTCAGAGTAGGTCACGGGGCATTTAGATGTTTAGAGCTACTGTACAAGAAACAGACTAAAATCATTTTCTAGAAACAAACAAATGAACTTCAGTCTTTTTGCAGCCAATGGACTGGTGTGACCAATGCCTCATGACATCTGTTTTTCTTCTAACCTTTCTCTTTTCTAATAAATATTAAATTCTTTACCCAGCACAGAGAGCACTGACACACAGTGCCAAATATTCTAACAATTCAGGCATGAGTTATGAGGCTCTGATTTAAGGAACACAGATTGAAGACAAAGAATAGTGAGGGTTGGGACCTTTAAGACAGATATCCAACTATGAATTCCCTGGCCATTAGGTTATGAACTTTTTTGAAGGAAATTTCTCTTCCAGTATTCTTGCTTTTTTTCTCTCAGTGGAAGAGGAAGTGTTTACATTTCACGATTGCAAGAGGGTACAGTCAGCAGCGAATGCTCTCCACTCCCTCTTTAAATCTTATTCCAGCAAAACTCTTTGTATAATTAGCTGAATCTCTTTTTTTTATTTATTTTTAAATGCTTTTTAAAAAAATCTTTACCTTTTTTTTTTGGTCTTTTTAACTTCCAGGTGGTTCCAACTTGTTTTGAAGATACTTCTAAGCATCTAGAAAGCCTGGGAGAATACAAGTCCTCTATGTTTTATTAATATAAACTTATACTTTGAGTATCTTTGAAAATGTCTGAAGAATTGTTCTAGATAATGCAAGAATAGGTATCCACAAACTAACAAGTGACATGGAAAAAGTAAGTAAGAGAAAAGTTTTCCTGTATACAATATGGAAGAATCAAAGGCATTGACTGAAATAATAATTTCAGTACATAACAATAATGAAAAGGAAGAACATGCTTACAGAATTCTATGTTAAACCATGGCACTCCCTGTAGCAGGATATCATGACTGACAAATGTTCACACAGGTTCATGAAGCCGTAGAACCGCAGATTGCTGAGCTAGGAAAACATAGCTACAAGCTTTGCTCTGTTCCCTAGGAATTGCTGGCTATTTTCAGGGACAGGGTCCTGGTCTAGAGTGCTTCTGTCTAATTGCCTGCTGTGCCCCTTGGTATAGCAGTTACAATATTATTCTGTTCTTAAGCGTTTCATGGCCAAAACCAGAAGAGCCTCCCAGTAACATGTTGTGATTTGGATTTCCTAGTGTCTTTCTCTCTTGCAAACAAAAACAAAAACAAAACAAAACAAATACAAAAACAACAAAAAAACAGCATACCAGGCAAACAGAATGCTTCAACCTTAGCAAACTACCATTCCATCTACATCTGTCTTGTTACTCCCACCAACTAGCAGTTATTGAGTGCTTTTCAATTGGCATTTATGACTGCCTCTAATGGCTTGCTTGTACATGAGTCTTGAATATCCTAACTAAATATTCAGTGATTTTTCCTTATTCTAATATCCTTAATTAGATTTATGAACTCTTTACTGTGTTTTATGTTGATGAGGGACTGAGAATAAAATCCCGAAATGCTCACTCTAATAAAATATCACAGCTAACCAACTTGTGCTTTTGCATGTGCTATTTCAGTGAATAATGAGCTTTAAATAATGTTCTGAATATGTTACTGAGGATGGGCTAAAGAAATATAGACTGTTGATCTATTACAATACATTAATAAATACACTATTACATACCATGTGCTGTCCATAAGGAATAATGGATCATGTTGTAAGAACAAGCTAAGGGCTAAGGGGCTTCAGGCTTTTTTAGAAAGTCTTGTATATATAACTAACCATTTTACATAGGAGAAATTAATATCTTTCCATTTCTATTCTATTTTGACTTCCTTTAGCTAAGTTCTTTGAATCTGGAATAAATTATTGAATGATGTATAAAAAATGGCTGTGGAATAAGATAGCTTTGCCTTTCCTTTTCATATTTAGAACTAATTAGCTTCTTTTCCTGATTAGATAGTGAAAATATTTAAGCAACATAAAGCATGGTGACTGTCAGCAAGTAACACTCTAATCAAATTGACATAAAACTTGCCATAAAACTGGTACCTAATGATAGTTACAAGAAACCTTATTATACCTTATGTATTTGCCCAAGATATGAAGATCGGCATATTTTTTCTTAACAGTAGCAGATCACTGCAGTGTCAATTCTCTGAGTATAGTCTGTTAAAGCAGTGTATAAGTACTCACACTTTCTATTCACAGGAATATTTATATTTTTTTCAGAATTACCTTCAGAGCTGATATTTATCAACACGGACTCATTGGATTTAATAGATTGGCTGTGACTGATGACAATTCAAGAACAAAAGAATGTTCTGCAGGCTTTTATTCTGTCGTGAGTTCTTGATAGTATAACAGAAACTCTAGTATGTGCTTAGTATCAGGTTCTGTAGTGGTACACTCTTTCTAACAGTTACCGTTTTTTACTCTTCCCTGAATAGTCAAGTGGATTCTGAAAATTGATTAAAACATGTTGATACTCCTGAACCTGCTACTGTAACTAAAATGATCCTTTGAAGTGGAAGTGACATATTAAAAGCTACTGATAAAACTTTTCCTAAGAAATACCCTTAAGAATACCAGTAGGTTATATATATACACATTTTTGCTTCCACTGAACCAAATACATATACTCATACATATACATATGCATATGTAGAGCAAGGTACATTTCTTTACAGTGTTATTATTAACTGAGAGAGAAAAATATTTCATAAATTGCATTTGAAAAGCCTGGAAACCACATATGCAGGTATGTGTGAATATTTGTGTATCATCTATCTAAACTGCACAGCGGGATCAACATGAACCAAGCATGTAAACCTCAGCTCAGAGGTTCAGGTGTTTGATGGTCAGGTCTTTGTTTGGTGCACCAGTATCTGATTGTAAGTTCCTATTGTAGAGGAAATAAATATTGAAGTGTGAGGTAGTATGTGTGGTGAGGTAGCCATGAAAGATATGATAAGTTAAAACACAGGCAGAATGTAATTAGTAAGACAGAAATTTAAAAAACTTCAGGAAAAAAAAATGCTTTAGAAAAGCAGGAAATTTAGTCGTTCGTATCTATTGCGTATATTAATAACAACAACTTTTTTTAAAAAAAAAAAAAACTCTCTGTTATTAGATACTACCAGTTTTCTCTTTGGAAGACACTTTCTTTCCACCCCTTTTCATACATCAGGTTCTCTAAGCCTCTTATCATCCTGGTGGCCCTCCTCTGACATCCTTGCAGCTTTTTATATCTCTTGACCTTGCAAAACTGAGCGTTCTATCCTAGGCATGGTCCATCAAGTGCTGATCAGAGCCAAATAATAGTATTCCTTTATTGGCTGACTGTTCTTGTTCATGCAGCAGAGGAAAGAGTTAATCTTCATTGCTGCAGGGACACACTGCTGGTTTGTACTCAGCTTGCTGTCCCCAAGAATCTTAAGGTTCTTTCCATTAGAGCCACAGCCTAGTGGGGCAGGTGTCAGCCTGTACAGCTGCTTTTTCTATCCTAGGTGTAGGTCTCTACACTCATCTTTGTTGAACCTCCTGCAGCTCTTGTGAGCCCCGTTTTGTCTATATCTGATTTACGAGTCCCTTTGCTCAAAGTAATAGTTACCCAAATCAAGATGCTCAGAGAATGGGGAGGCTACAAATGAGTGGGTAAAATTGACTTTCAGTGTAGTCTAGTTACCTTGGGTTTACCTTGGTAGTTTGAGAGAACTTTAAAGGATTCTTTGAGAACTCTGAAGTTAGACTGAAGGAAAAAATAAAAATTAAAAAAAAAATAGAGGAAAAGAAAACAAAATAGACCCAAGAAACCAGATCCATATAAATGGCCAACAATAACACTCTCCTGAAATAAATAATTTCCAAATCAAAAATGTGTTTTAGTCAATAGTATGATAATTTTGACAATTTTTTCTTTCATTTTTCTCAAATGGCATTTCAAAACAAACAAGCATCACATGTTGAAAGTCGCAATAAAATGTTGCTTTTCAAAGTGTTATTTGACTTCAAATGGTGTGCAAAATGGACAGTTATTTCAGAATGAATTACAATTTGGCACATCAGAACTGGACAGACTGAAACAACAAAACTGTTTTAGTTATTGAGTTTGCTTCTCATGAAAATATAGAAACTCTGAATTATTTTAAAAAGAAAAAAGCAAACCACTTTCTTCTCCTTGCAAATTTTCAATGACTTCAGCTCTGCCTTATTTTGAAGTAAAAATTAGGATCAAAGTACTGGAATGTAGAAGCAGTGTAGCAGATTTTTTTTTTATCAGTTCTAGTATGTACATATAGCAAAACAGTATCTCATTTTAAAGCCCCAGCTGACCCGTAAGAACTTTCAGAAGAACCCAGGATGAATCTTTTCCAATGTAATTTTTATTTCTCGGTTTTTAGTGATAGAGGCTGGAGTATAACTACAACAGCTTTGCCAAGAAAGCCACAATTTATTCCTTGTGAGGATTTCATGACTGAGCACAGAGGTATAAACAAGACCTTTGCAATCTGTGCTGCTTATATGAGGTCTGTTCTGCTCTCAAAGCACCAACTCTGTATTTAATCTGTATATAATATTAGAGCAATAATCTTTGAATCAATATTTACAAATGAATGTTAATCTTTTATAGAGGATTCATTAACAAAAATCAAAATTTATTACACCATAAAAGTTAGTCATAAGATACTATATGGGCTAATCTTACAATCCCAGCTGACTGACTCTACACGGTAGATCTGTTATTGCAACCTGCATAAATATCCAGAAAATAATGTATTTTCTCTGTTTACTTTTCCTAGGATAAACAATGAAACAGTAAAAAGAGGCTAAGACACAACAGGGGATGCAAAACAGAAAAGCTACAACAGCCTACATGGGAGGATATTACAGAATTACAGTTGTTGTTACAATGGCTACCAGCTGTGCATCTGGAATGAACAGGTTTGGAGGCCATGAGTTTTAATACAGCAAAAACTTTTCCTGGGATGCTTGCTCCCTTACTTTATATGTTTTATTCCAGTCTTCACTTCAAATGCTTTAAAGAAGAATGGTCCAACAAGTTCTGTTATTTTTGTTGTTCTTCTTGTGAAGTGCTACGGGTAGGTAAAACTGAATTACAATTTGTGCTACTAATATTTCAGATTGCCATATTTGTTCACTGAAGGTTATCTGACCTCTTGTGCAGTTTTTGCAATGAGAGGCAGTGGAAATACCTGGATGAATGAGTTCTGCAGTTCTGCTTTTACTGATATTGATCTTTACCCTGATCACACAAACAAGTAATTTAACTCTACCAGAATTCACATGACCTGTCTTGCAGGTTTTACTCCTACAAATACCTTCCTTTCCAAGTCTTAGTGGTTCTCTAAAGTATCATCCATTTTCTGCAGTGAATGAGACTGTGGCCACACTGAAAACAAGAGCATTCAACTACAGAAGTGCATTCAGGACCGTATCTTCATGCTGGCAATAACAACATACTCAGATGGCATAATAACAGCAATTCTGTCATTTTACAACTTTTGTGGGCTTGAGTTGGCATAACAGTTTCCTTAATTTACTTTTATTGTTGGTAATGAAAAAGAGTTCTGAGGAAAAAAAAAAAAAAGGAAAAAAATGCAGAAATATGGTTATACTGACAGTCTTGTGATTCACAGTCAAGATTAGAACTTTAAATGTACCACACAGTCCTTGAGGACTTGAGGTCATGGAATAAGGTGGGAATTGATTGGGAAGTCAATCATTCTCTGTATGACTGCTTCAAGACATATCTGCTGATATGCCCTTAGCTTGCAACTCATTCCTCATCCAAACTTGCATCTGGTCAGAGCACACCCCAGAGCTCACATGAACAAAGTGTCTGTATAGGAAAAATAGAATATATTGGGGGTAAGTCTGTGTGTCCAGGTCACCATCACATACTGTCAGGAGCTCTTTCCCCATTTTTCCCCAGCTTGAACACTACTGTCCTGCAGCTAATGTGAACAAGGTTGCTATGTCCTTAGATGCTATCATAATATTAATTCTAGTATACATTCTAAAACAACAAGGAAAAAAACACCAATAATTTTTTAAAATAATATTTTATCCTCTTTCCCCAAATATTGTCTCATTGTCTAACATTACAGGATGGTAATCCTGTCCAAATCTTTTCAGAAGAGGAAAAGTCAATTTACCTAGAAGCTATCAAATTCAGATGATTCTTAAAATTAATCTCTGAAGGAAAACTAGAGAACAAAAATCTGGCATATAAAACACCTTGACCGCCTAATGGTCCTGTATTTTAGCTATTGTTTTCTCCGTTTATTCTATGAACCATCAGTTAACTGTTCTTCAACTGTTATTGGGTTCCTTTTCCAGTGTTGTTCCTGAACCTAAAAACAATTTGGGAAAATGACATTCTCTATTCTCTCCTCTCCTTTTTTAATAGCTCGGACAACTCCCTTCTCAAATAAACTTCTGGCATTCACCAGTAGCCCTTTCTTTAATGAGATGTTCAGCTGGCAGTATAGCTTTCTTCAGTGTATACTGCCAGCTAATGGCAACTTTATTAGGTATCTGCAGTGAGATGATGAGCCACCTGGGAGTATTAACAGCTGGATTTACAGTCACAATGGTAGAGCATATTGAAGTCCTTCACTACACTGAATTACTCAATAATAGCTTTTGGAAACATAAATAATCAAGAAGCATCATTTTTGAAGATAAAAGCCAGGAACATGTCTGACTAATTGACCATGATGGAGTTATAATAGTGAAATACTGCACACTTTTGGAGTAAAGTTCTCTATAGGGTTGCCTATATCTAAAGTATTGATGGTTGCCAACTCTACCAAAGTTTATGGATAGCGACTCTTGCAGGCTGCACCTGCCAATAAGATGCATATCAGATTTTACATTGGTCTAATCTGTCACTATAAACTGTGGCAGCCTGAGAACCTCGTAGATAATTCGAAGCAGGAGGGACTAAATTCCCTCCTGAAGAATGCCATCAGTGCTGCTGGTTTCTGGCTGGATCAGAATCCATGGGAGCGGGGAGAGTGTCAGACATGCTTGCAACAACAGGATGTTTTATCCAGTTTCTCTACACCAGGTTCAGAAAGTGTTAAACCCTAGTTTTTTTCAGTCTTTTTAACTCTAGCTAATAAAGAAAGTGCTCAAAGTCAGTGCACACAAGTGCTCTCTTGGCTGGGAACAGATTTAAGTGTGAGCTCTGCAGCTTTGCTGAATTGAGACCCGTATTTACTAAACTCACTTTAGAGGCTTCATGACTGTGAAACAATGTAAAAAATAAAACCATAAAAGTTTCCATATATATGTTTTAGCTTTAGATTTTAAAGGTAATGGTTTACAAACTGAGCATTTTTTGGTGGTGGTGGTGGTGGGTTTTTTTTTTTTCTGGGGGGAAGACAGGGGGAAGAGGTTGTACGTATGATTTTTGTTTCTCATTTTTGAAATTTCCAGGAAGAAGAATCATAAAAATATTCATAGACTACCCACTCAACCTAATTTTGCATAAGCTGTCCTCTGATAAACCATAAAACAGTTTTTAAAAAGTCATCAAATTTATTTTTTCTCAATATTCTGTTTCTTCTTCATCTGCTATTTTTATTGTCAAAAAATAAAATAAAAAAATCCTCCATGTTCCCTTTACAGATACTCAGAATTTCCATAATTACTTTTCTCTGAATATCAATATGTGAAAAAAGAAATCACTTCACGAATAAGAACAATTTAAAACTTCAGGGCATATTATGAGTGCCTCAACTTACATAAACTGCTACCAGAGAACTTATTTCACTAACTGCTTGCAAATAGAAACGACAACGTTTTACTCACTACTTCATGTAATTAACTGGTGAGATATACAATCACTTCTCTTTCTCTCTCCAACCCAATGGGTATTTAATTATTCATACAAACTGGAGTAGCTTCAACAAAATAAATATAAGAAACCCACGCTAAGATATCTAACAGCCTGGTGATTTGCACACACTTTAGAAGATTCAAGTTTCTCTTTTGTGTCAGAAAGTGAGAGGGCTTTGATTCTAGCAACTCACAATTTGAGTCAGGACAGGGGCATGAAGACACTTGGTGCCTGAACCTGGAGGACAACCTTTACGTATGTCTCATATATAGGAAAGTAATCCTATAATTAAGACAGGGCTGGGCAGAACACAGAACTTTCTCCCAAAATATTTACATAAATTAGCACTCCCACTCTTGCAAGCCTTTGCTCCTCTTTTCTCTGCAGTCCTTGGGGTTGCAGGTCTCAGTCTTGGAGACCAGCTATCTTTCCCACTTTTGTCATACTGTTGCTACTCTGATACCTCCTGGGGTAAGGCCCTTCCTGTAAAAAATCTCAAGACATATATGCTCTTAAAGACTTACCTTGGGGTAGGAAATAATATTTCCTGCTGTGCAGTGTTGCATTTTAGACTTTTTGACTCTGCCTGTAGAAGTATTCCTTTGGCCACAAGACATACTCCATATACATCAGCTGAGTGGAGAAAGATCATACTGATCAAATCATAGTTCCCAACTTCGTGTGTGTCCTCCTGTATCCATGAGTGTGCAACCCAGTATGTGTTACCCTGTCCCTGGATTCAGTGTTTGGATAAATGATGCAATGTTGAGCAGTGTTAGAGAAAAGAGAGCATAAGCTGTGGGAGCAGAAACTCCAAAATAAACAAAACAGATTATTGCAACCAGGCTAGGACACAAATTAAGAACTAAAGACATGGGCGAAGCCAGGAGGCTGGACATGTGAGCATTCCCCAAAGGTAAAAATTGTGTTTCTTAAAAAGAGAGCTCACTGGAGTAGTCAGGGTAGACAGTGCATACTTGTTGTGTGGGCAAAACAATTATATAGAAAAAAACATATCCAATTATTAATTAATCAGGAATGAGAAGTTATTCCTCGAGCTGATAAACTGAGAAAGTCCCTGCATTTCAGCTAACCAGTTCAGGCATTCACAATTTTAATTAGGGACCTGGACATGAGGAGGACAAATAGTGCAGAAATTGCTGAAATAATTAACAAACTGCAAACACACTGAGCATGAAGCATTTTAGAGCTCCTGCCATTTTCTTTCTTTCACTGTCAACCAGTCAGATAAAAATTTGCTTAGAGGAAAGCATCCCAATTCAGACTCAAGGGACCTCAGCGTCTATTGGAATTAAGACAATCTAAAACCAGCTCTGTTCTGCCTCAAAAAGGTAAATGAACCTTCTGTGGAAAGCAGAAGTGCGAAAGGTTCAGAAGAAACCCATTACAAGCTTCAGCACACACTTGTGACAAGAATTGTGACTCTATATTTGCAAGAACACAGTCTCCCCTAGGGATGTGGAGTGAACAAGTTAAAGCATCGGATTCACTTCAGCTCTATAACTTCATCTCACAGGCAGTGCTCTAATTGTTCCCAGCAACATTGCTTCTTGTATACATGAAGATACTTTAGAAATCTTAGGAGCAGAGCTGTTAAAGGCTGCTAGTCAGAACATTTTCTATTAAGTTAGAATGTAACCGACTATGCTGTTATGTCAAAACTGGAGTGTTATATTCAAGTGCATCTGTTTCAAAACATATTTTCTTTGGAAAAAAAAATTTCTTTTTTTTCCCTTCTTCTTAGGGGATAGGTGAGGTATCCAGATTTTTATGGATGTGAGTCCAAAATGCAAACTCCTCATTAGGAATATGGACGTTTCTACACAACATGGGAAATGAAGAAGCTTCAAAAGCCTTGAAAGTTGCCTCAAAATGAAAGTGCCATCTTGTTGACAGCTGCAATTCTTTAATTTTTTTTTTGCCAGAAACTTAGTAGAGCTGCCAGTAAGTTGACTTCTTTGCTCATATATGGAGAATTATATGTCAAATTTTCTTATCTCTTCATTGACTTCCACTCTAATTTTCTCTCTTGCTTAATAAACCTTTGTAGCCTATTTTTTTGCATGTTGGTTACACTAGCACAGAGAATTCACACTGCATGTGCACAAAGAATACTTCCATTGTTACCAGAATTTTACATACATGCGCATGCAAACTTATGTTAATATAAATGCACTTTGCTATGTATCCCCCTGGATGAGCGTTTTTTTTTTTATCAGTATAGTCAGCTAGGGGTATACCTCTGAAGTTCTGTCTTTGATAAACAGGCCTTGCTGTAAACTAGACCCCAGGCTTCTAGTCCTTCGGTCCTCTCATCTTTCACAGGATCTGAAGACTTCCAAGAAAATGAATTCCAGGAGTTATTTTTATGAGTTAAACAAAGAAAGCTGTCTGCAAAAGCCTTGAAGCTAATGAAAACTAGGTAGTTATAAGCAAGGTTACAAATTCTTGCATAGCAGTAAGAGATTTTCCTAGTAAGTAGAATCTATACAAGCTAACATCCAGGAAGTATTCTCCTCTGATCATCAGTAAAGGCCTCACTATGTGGACTACTAAGAACAACTAAGACAAAGCATCAGGTGAGATCTCAGACTTGTAGCAGAGTAGCTTGATCAAGCTGTTGCTATATGCTTTTTCTCAAGAAGTAGTAACAAAGAATCTCCTCTCTAGACAGGATAGAAAGGTATTGCTGATTTTATGTACATAGCATTTACTGTAAAATGTCTATGCAATGCCCATATTTCCACCTCAAAAATGCAAACTCAGAGTAAAAACTGTTATGAATGGAAATAACTATGAACACCGGCTTGTTAATGGCTCTTGTTCCTTTTTTGGTTTATTCTGCAGTAAAAAGTTTTGAGCAAACGTTAACAGCAGGATAGTTTTGTCACCATGTTTCACTTTATGGGTTTTTTTTTTCCCACATATCCTAACCTCTCGATTCCTTTTTTAATGATGGCCTTATATGAATCCCTACTCACATTTCCTGCACTGCCAGTTAATTGTCAGTTAATTTCAGAACAAAGTAAAGGGGTCAAAACTGCACAGACTATTTTCTTCTGTGAATTCAAGGTCTCCTATAGACATGAAATTTGTTTGCTTCATTTCCAGACCTTAATTTTCAAGTCCTCTATTAACCATACAAAAAGACCAAAGTAGGGCTAGTTCTTGCCTTTGACTACTTTTCATTCACGTGTGCACTTAATACAAGTGAACATGCAAATCCTGTAAGCTGTTTGCCTAACCACCTTCCAGATTCAATTGCAGTCATTTGCAGGTATAGAACTGCATTCACCTTAAACATTTAATTTTCATGGCATGCCTTACCTTTTAAAAAAGGAACCAAAGTGCATATAGATCCTCATGCAAAGCTCAGAACAGAGAACACAAATGCCATGGGAATCAACCCCTAATTGTGCTTACTTTTTCCCTTTCCTTTTTCCCATCAAACATGAAATTAAATGACTGCAAGCCCAGCAGCTACATACTTAAGAGGTTCTAGTACCAGAGTTTTGCCTCTCTCATCTCTAAAATATTGTAACCAAGCAACTGAACTCTCAGGCTATTTAACCAGTGATATAAAGTCATCATTTTGCTATATTGGTTATAAACTCATGTCTTTCCTTCCAGCAGATTTTTTTTTCATTGTATACTTTCTCCCAGCTAGTATTGTTTTGACTGGTTTCCTTCTGGAAAGTGGTAGGTTGTCCAGTATGCAAGCTACTCCATATCTTGATGGTGGAAGCATTCCTTAAAAAAAAAAAAAAAAAAAAGGAAAGAAAAGTAAAATTCCTCAATTCCTCATCAGGTCCCATGTAGACATAAACAGGTCATCCTTCTATCAATGTCCTTATCTTAAATCTGTGCCATTGCAGAATTTTAAAAGAACAGCCAAGTCGAAGAGTGTAGTAGCACAGCCAAGAGAGTGATAAAGGAGAAAAAGAGAAAGAGATATAAGACCGGGCTTGAAAATGAAGAGCAAAAGGAAATGCTTAGATTAGCAGGTTAAAAAAGGCTCAGTAAGGACGACTCCACCCAGTCTGTCACAGATAACATAGCTGAATGGCTGGGCACCCCAAATGTACCAACTTTCAATTTGTGAATCTCTCTGGAGCCAAAATGCTTAGTGCTGCAAATCATCTGCTGAGAAAACCTTCAAACGCTTGGAACTTATTGATACAATTACTTTTGTGCTCCTGAACTGAATGCAATGTTGCTTGTTTGTAAACTTTTTCTGCAACTGCAAGAAAAAGAAAAACAAAAAGTGTTAATCTGTGCAGCACATATTGTCTGGGTACGCTTCCTCACTGATCAAGCTACGGCTAAGAAATTCATTTAACCTTTTAGTGTCAAGTTTGATGGACCCAAGGTGACACTGTGTTTTTGAATTGCGGAGTACAGTTTATGATTGCAATAAACCTGAAGGAAAAATTGATGTTGACAAAGATTATATATATATTTTTCTTCTCCTGCTGGTAAGACAGAAATGTGACAAGTGTCACTTTTTAAAAAGCAGTAGCCTCACGTACAATATGAGGACAAGGTTAGTCATCAATCATGTCTTTTCATAAGTCTTCACTGATGAGTTTGACTTTGGACCTGCAATCTTTGAACCTTGATTCAGCTTTTGTCCCAGAATCATAGATTCATTCATTCATTCATAGATTCATGGATTTTTAAGGCCACAAGGGACAATTACAATCATCTTCTGTGACATCCTACATTACACAGGCCATAGAGTCCAAGTTTTCATTCTCTCTGCCCCTATTTCTTTCCAAATGTTATCACATTGTTCTTCTCTCTCCAGCCTTCACTTGCCTACTAAACTCATTCTGATGCTTAAACATTGTTCAGGATTGCTTCTGCCTCCATATCTCCTTGATTATGATGTCTTCCATGAAAAATCTTTCACTGAAAAATCCTAGCATGAACCTTGTGCCTAGCACGACCCACAGTCATTGCTTGTTAAACATGAAAATGTCACTCCTGTTCCTTAAAAAAAAACACATGCCATGTGCAAGTCTGCATCAGTAGAAATGCTCCTTCCTTGGTGCTAAATCTTCATCAAATACTTTCTTGAAATATATGCATTTAACAAGTATTTTTCCAGAAAACAACATCATCTGAGTAGTTTGCAGTGGAGTTACAAGTACTATTTTTATTCATATCCACACATTTTTGAGCCTCAGTCTCCTATTTCCTTTTATTATTATTATTATTATTCTTTTCCCTTTACCTCCTAAGTCTGTTTGAGCCTGTCTCTTTCCTTCTCTATCTGCTTCATAAAAATTTAAATGTTAAGGACTTCTCAGTTCACAGGTAAAATAAATTGTCAGTATATGCCTAGTAACAGTTCATAGCTTTTTATTCCCCCCACCCCTCTTGCAAAAATTAATGGGATGAACCACTATGCCATTGTGTCCTTGACACATAATTTGTTATAAATAATAATACAAATGATTACAGGGAAAGCTACTACTGGTAGGAGTGCATCAGTTTGCCAGCATGGGGATAAATAAGACAGCTCTCTCTGTGGGTGACTCTGTCATCACGTTTTGTACCAGCGCTACCCAGCAGGCTTAACAATGTGAGTCCTGTCATGGCTAGTCTCAAAGTTTCTTCGGAGAGAAAGAAGCTGGAGGGCTAAAGCCCTTTTAAACAGAAATAACTAAAAGGAGTTAAAAATAAGTGGCACTCTGATGGTCCGCTGTGTCGGATATATTTAATTGCCCACAAGCTGCATATCTTTCCGTCTTTATTATTGCACAAACCTGCTGCATTTCTGTGGTGAGGCAGTTACTCAGGTTTTATCTTCTACAGAGACAAGCTGTAATCTCTTTTATAGGGAGAGGGAAAAAAAAAAAGAATCATAACAGAGAAGGCAATTACAAGAGCAACAGTCAATGCCAAGGATCGAGAAAGGGCTGTGTTGTCATCACCCAGGTGCAAACCAGCAGATTGAAAAAGGTTGCAGCATATACTACTACTATCCCATAAGTGAGGGTACTTGGACACAGCAATATCCTGGAGAGATCTGCTGCAAAACTCTTTCTATAGTTCCTCTCCCATTCTTGAAAATGAGTTCACCTTCTTAGTGATGGTAGTTTGTTGATATTTCCTAATTATTTATATTTAAGCCTCATTTAAATGAGATATTGCTGTGCAAGCTGATATACAAATAAATATTGCTCAACCATCAGTTACTAGAATTTCAAGACTTTTTTTTTCTTTTTTCCCTTTTTATTTTCCCTTTACCCTTTTTATTTGAAAATATGAATTTACTAGATCTCTTTGATGCACTGCCAGAAGAAATATGTTATAGCTTCAGAAGAGTTACACAGAAGACTTGACAAATCATAGAGATCACTAGAACATTGAGTGCCAGACAGTGCAGGGCTGTACTTTATACTTGTCTTGTTGTTTTGCGTTATTTTTCCTTTAAAAAATAAATACATATATATTCTTTCATGTGCTTTGTAACTTAATAGAAAAGTATAATTCTGATGATCCAATTGTCTCTTCTGGATGGGCTATGCCCTTCAAAATGAAATGAAACTTTGAGTGATGTAATTTTTAAGCAGTCCCATATCATTCGGTGCATTATGAAGATGTAGTCTATTAGGGCAATGCATGTCACTGGGGAAAATGAGTGCCAGATACCAGAATAGTTCAAACATCAATGAGCAGAGGCAAACAATATGAAACCTTACATTTCAGCTTTAGTAACAACAAAAACTCAATTCAAAAAGTGATCAAACAGACATTTAATTCTTAAAGAGTATTTTTGGAACATTTTATTCTAAACAGATTCATTTGTATTTCAGTCTTTTGATTCTAATTCATGACAAATGTAGTAACACTGTGATATTTGCATTTCTCACAGAACTCACATAATTTTAATTTTCCACATATTTATTATTCATCATTCGTATTACTAAGGAGGCTCAATGTACCCCCTGTCATGGCATCTATGTAAATGTGGAAAACAGTTAGCCTTAGCAATAGCTTTTAGTTGCTGCTGGCTATTTTATCAGGTTGCATTAGCTGCTCTCAAAAGTTCAAAATCCAAATTATTTTTCCTTATAGAAAGGGTATAATTGCATTCAGTATCAGGTGATTTCAAGAACAATGCTTCCTCCATGGCTTAGGCAAGTATTCTGTTTCTTACACTTGCAGATATTCTTCACATTATAAAATGAGAACATGATATTACAGATCCAACAAATTGTCCAGCACAAGGAGGAATATACGGATTTCAGCAGGCTTGCAGGGCAGGATCAATGCCATGAATTACTTTTAACCACCTCATAATGGAATGTTCCCATCAGACAAATGATGGAAATAGCTCACAGGGAGTGGCAGGGCTGGTAAAATGAAGGGATCAAAACTATTACATTCATTGCGGGAACTAGCTAGGAGAATATATTAAAAAAGATAAAAAAAAAAAATAAATAGGGAATGCAATAGGAATGGGAGAAAGATTTGAAATATCTGGAAATTGTGGTAGCACCTCTCCCTGGCATTCTAAAAGTGTAAATTCTGCAGTCACAACCCAAAACCCATATTAATCTCTAAGAGAGGAAAGACTGATTTTATGAAAGTATTCTGTCCATAATTGCAGGAGCCAAAGGTGCTTAGCTGTTGAGAAATTTGGGATGCTTAATTTACCTGACTATGCCATTTAATTTGTATGTCACAAAATCTTGATCTACATTAATACACATTTTTGTGTTGTTTATACTTAATTTCCAGTGTGATTTACAATATACATAAGAGTCCTATATTTAAATTAGTAGATACTGATAAGCTTTATGACAGTGGCTTAAATATTGCTGAAGAAAAGAAGCTTTTAGGAAAAACAAACAAACAAAAAACCAGAATATATATGTTAGTATTAAAGGACTGTGAGATAACCAGCTGTAGATTCAGTTTCACAGGACTGAGTCCCACATAAGAAATCATAAGCTTTCTTTTCCAGTCTCTGGAGATACTTTATTTAATTCCCTTCTTCTTCCAAACCTGTTTTCTGTCCATTGATGGGTAAAGGCTGCATGAGCTCTCATGGCAGCACTAATGTTTAAAATTTCAGAGGCTTTTCCAAAAGGGCTTAAAAACTGTCAGCTTTGAAATGCAGGGTCCGAATTGTTGTAAAATTCAGTTTTAATAACTAGAGGAACTGGCTGGTGCCCTTATAGAACCTCAGAGATACTAAAAAGTATGAATACTACAACCGAAGTATAAGCTATGGATGTAGCTCATGGCCAGCTTGGTAACTCCATGCCACAAAATCTCTTTCACCAATATATATCTTTGAGTAACCGCACAGCCATGGGGCACTGTTCAAGTTGCCATCATGGATGTGACCAGGGACAGCAGTGTAGGAGGGGGATGCAACATATATGTTGAAGGGAGTGAGTGCTGCAGATGCTGAGATGTGGTGAACAAAGACATGCTTGAAGCACATATTTGCTCCATAATCCACTGTTAGAGACGAGGTTAATTTAAACTTGTGATTAATATGCTCTACTTGATATTTTCCTTTTTTTTTTCAGTATTCATTACCTCTGACAAACAGAGGTTCTTTATTTTTTCATCCTTTTTTCTCATATTTTGCCATTTGAAAGAAAGTGTATATGTGCTACCAGTTGAAAATTGTGGCTTGTGAGCAAAGAACTCCCTCCCCAAGTATGCTTTTGAAGTAAATCAATATCTTTCAAAAATAGAAGCCCTGTGCACCTAATAAAAGTAGAGGAAACTTAACTGTGGACAAGCCCAATGTTAAAACGTAATGAAACAGGATAAAAAGATTTATGTTAGAAGCAAGCTGCTAAAGTGTCTGAGAATAAAGAAGCAATAATAAAAAGTTTTTCATATCTGTCAAAAGCAAGAAACTTGCAAGAGAGTTTATGGGATTTACAAATGATCAAGATGTAAAAGAATCATACGAGGAAGATAATGTCATAACAGAAAAGAAAAATGAATTCTTCATATCCATGTTCACTGTGAAAAAGGGAAATTCTGGTGCTTCTCTGTATGAGGGCTGGGTTTGAATGTCAGTCCCAAAATGAAATGTTGGCAGAAGAAATTTTAGAACATATCAATAAAAAGTAAGAAATCTTCAGGGCCAGATGGTATTTACCTAAGAGTTTGAAAGGAATTCAAATATATAATTACTGAATTAACTGTGGTTTAAATTTTACTGTTTTAGGACAGGAGATAAAGTGAAAAGGGAAGGAGAAGGACAGGGCAAGGGCAAAAAGAAGGAGGAAAAGAAGGGACATGGAAAGGGAAAAGGGATTTTTTACTGTTTTTTATTCAGCAGAGAGAAATTCCATAATTCAGAAGACCACCTTAGCAATTTAAATAACGTAGAAGCACTTTTTTAAAAAAAATTTTGAGCATTTAATATTTTGGGTGACTTAAAATAAAGATATTCATCTTTGTTTCATTTCATTTGTCCAGGATGTGGTAGCTATCAAATCAGAGCTCTTTCTCTGTTCATTAACAAAGAAACAATGCAACAACGTTAACAATGAAAACCATCCAAAACTGTGTCTAATTCTTGCTCTCTAAAAGGAACGCTAAATTCACTGCTGATGACATGGCAATTTTCCAATCAAATATTTCTTTTGGTCACAAAGATAGAAAGCATCTGAAAATGAAAACGCATTTTGGCAATAACAGCTTTAACAAAGCTCACTACACAGTGGCTGCTGTCTCTGTGAAATATTGGGCTTTGAAGGGTAATACTAATTCAGGTAGCATAGCACTGCATACAGGTAAGGGGTCCAAAGACCTTGAATGTTGAAAAGAACTACAGATCTTCAAAGTCACACATACAAACAAACAAACAAACAAACAAAAAATAGCGGGATGTAATGGAGACCTGAATAATGTAAAAGCTTTTGGCTGCAAGGCAAGCAAGGTGAGGAGAGGGAGAAAGAGAAGGAAAGCAGGAGAAAGAGAGAGAAGTCGAATATGAGTTTTAACCATACCAAACAGAAGATGATAGTTGGCACCTCTTGTCTAGGTCTCATAAGCAGCAATGGTGAGACTTAATGAGCAGTTCAACATCAGCACTGGCCTGAAAAAGGCAGTGGGATAATTACACTGAGTTGAATCACATGTGAGTTTTTGTGATAGGAAAAAAAGGATGACTGATTTGGATTTTGAGGTTCTAATAGATGGGTAGCAAAAAGGAATTTTGTCAGAGCTGGAGGCCAGTTGATCATGATAGTCAGGAAAAAAAATAGTCTGGTCAAAATTTGAAAAGGAAAAGTCTAGGATTTAGGAAAATAGAATTTAGGAGAATAATTGCAGGGATGTCTAGTGACCTAGAAAAAGATTCAAACATGTTCTGAAACAGAATGCATTCACCTGCTATGTTAAAATTCTTTATGGCCATTGGTCTGTCTGTTAGTTTGTCTGAAAGGCAGCAACAAAAAGGCCGTAAAGAAAAAAATAGATTTCAAAATATACAAATACAAATACTTTTTTAAAAAATGTTTATGATAATAATATAGTTTGATGTTCCTCTGATTAAAGTCAATGACAAAATCCCATGGACTTCACAAGTAGAGTTGGGCAAACTTGTAAATTTGTTAAAAACAGTGTCATTATTTCAAATCTTTGCGGGAGAGACAAGAGCAAAGGACAGTGCAAGGACCAAGCACACTGTCTGCAGACAAGCAAGATAACACACGAGGAGTTTAGTTTGTCAGTAACTTGGGTTTTGGGGACGAGAAATGATGTGTCCAGCAGAATGAGGTCTTGGTCTCTTCTTAAGACCTTGGGTTCTGCCTCAGTTGAAATACTGTTACTAATGTTAAATTTCAGCACAGAAGCATTATTAAAAGGAAACCACAGTTACTAGCAGGAAATATTCTCTCTTCATCCAGTCTACATTTGCATGAGTTGAGCTGCAACTCTGCTGCTGGGATCTGTAGTAACCAGGGGACATGTTTCCAAACTCAAAATGATGGTTGATGACAGTTGTTCTTTTTGATGTACTAGTTAGTAAAGACATGGCTATCAGGAAATATCCTGAGTGAATGTTTGTTGAATTTCTAAAGTGTTGATGACAACATACATATATCTCAGTGAAATTTTGGTGGAACAGACAGATTGATGACACAATGTATTTGTACGCTTTCTATCTAAACAACATATGTACATATAATGCAACATTATCTTACAGGCTTATAACGAAGATTTACCAAGATGACTACCAAGTCATCTGAACAGTTTAGTGCTGCTCTGTGTAGATTGAGAATATGGGGATTTAAACTATAAAAGTATAAGATACTTTAAAACAGTGACAATTCCTTCCATAACAATTTGATGGTGCATGTCTTTAAAAATCTCAGTTAACTTTGGAGATTCTTTCTGTTCTCATCTATTGTAAGTTTATACCAATACACCTCCATCAGCATTATCAGTAGTCCTTATTTATACTAGTGGAACTGATGACAGACTCAGGACTTGGGTACTAGGTCACAGAATATCTGTAACCTGTCTATGGAACTTCCACAAATCTTCCTTCACAAATGTTCCTTCAGATCTGCTGCTGTTAAATGGTTAAAATTTGTCTTTATTTCTTGTTATTCCTAGTATCTTGGAGAGGTGATATAATCATGGGAATTCAAGATAAACGTATTTGGACAAACAGCTTCCTCAAAATATTTTGATCAAAGATGATAGAAAGCAACAGGCCAAGAAAAGCTATTAATAATTCAAGACCTTAAGGTGACTTTGCAAAGTTGATAAGGGATCAAAATGTAGATATATTTTAAATCAATAAACTAAAGAAATACATTTTTAATATATTTTGAAACTGGCACATTAGATCTGAGAATCACTGAGAGAAGATGAACCTTTGATGATATATACATGAATCCATAAACTCAAAGGCTTAGTTCTGTAGCCGACAGGACTTCCAGCTTAGCTTATGTTAGTGTCAGGTTCCTCTCTGAAGATGACCACTGGCCTGTTTTTCAGAGTAAATCGGATCTGTAAAAGCAAGTAGGGAAATAATCTATTGATATTAAAGGCATCCCCAGCATGTCATAGGTGGAATAATACTGTGCTGTGCACGTGTGAGCAATACAGAGTGTTTGTTAGTGAATCCTTTACAAGAAGAGTCCTGGAAGAACTCACTACTAGAATTCTAAGTAAAAGCATCATGTTAAATTTACAATGAGGCTTATTTTTTTCTGTTTATTCAGCATACTGTTTACCATGGCTCTCAAAATGCTTAGCCACCATCTTTCTGCTGTATATTCAATACAGATAGTGACTATTATGATAATAATAACAATAATAATAATAATAGCAGTAACAGGAAAGATGTTTTTTCTTGATACTTCCACTCAAATATCTCAGAAAAAATAAGACTCCATTTCACATGCAGAGAAAGTAAGAGTGATTTTAACCTTTTTAATAAATATGGAAGGAGAAGCAAAACAAAGTTATATTGAATATATATTTTAGTTCTTCCTTTTAAATTTCATTTTATTCTTTGGTTCAGGGAACTTATTCAAGCTAATTGTGCAAGCTAGCAGCATATATAGGGTAGCAGTTTTGTGTCTGGCACACTGAGACACTCTGAGCTAATGCATATAAGCCATTTCAGTCATATGGATCTTCTCTCATTAGATTGATCAAGACTGTATGTACTAAAAGAAATCATTGCCTTTCCCTTGATTCCCTAATCAATATTATCCTCACATTATTTTTTTCATTTAACTCTATTTTTTCTATTTTTTCCTTGTTTTTATTCATCTTTCCCCCAAAACATCTTTGTCACCCTAGTACTATTGTCCACTCAGTGAGCTATTTTTGAATTTTTACTTAAAAGATTGGAGATGTCTTTCTTCCCTTTCTTGATATCTCTAAGTCTCTACTCTGGCTTTCAAAGCAGAATTCTGGGGACTAGAAGAGGAAGTCTGGAATCCCACCTGCAGGATGAAGAAGGATTTGAAGAAGAAGTCTTCCAGCGTCTTCAACCACTAAAAAAGAAGAGTCAATCCTCTGCTATATACATAATATATATATGACAGGTGTGTAGATCAAAGTAAGGCAGTTCAGCCTCTCATCTCATATGAATGGCAAATTTGAGGCTGAAGGTAAGCACCTTAGCTCTAGGGAGGGAAAGGATTTCAGTGATGGCTTTCTCTTTTGCACCTGGTATTCCTGTCTGGCAGAAGTGTCTCTACTCTTAGCATACTGTGTACAAAACAACGAGGACAAAAATCTCCTCGCTCAATCTGAGGACAAGAGAAACCTGCTTCACCTTTGTTGTTTCTGCTTCTAGAGTCAGGTGCCTCATTTCTAGGCATTTTAGTACTGAGACCTAGGGTCCTTCTTAAATCGTTCATGTTTTGCCTTGAGGTCCTTTAAAAGAGTGGGTAGCTCTGTTTCTGACAGTGTGAGTATGAGAGCTTTTCTCTGAGAAAAATCCCACTGAAACCTGTGAGATTCATCCCTTTATAATGCTAATTATTGCATGATGTGACCTTAAGATGTGACAGAGTCAAAAGAAAACCTAAGGCTTGCTATTTGTTCAGATTCAAAACAGATTGAAATCCCAGGATGGCTGTGACACCCCACTGTGACCCATTTCCCCCAGTGTTGTCAGATCAGAGCATTCCCAGGATGCAGGCAAGTTTCGGAGCAGAAAGTAACTCTTGAAAGAGCCACGCCGTCTCACTGACACAATTTCACCAAATGCTTATCAGAGGTTTCTCAGCACAGCCTGCTCCTCCTGTGAACAGAAGGACTGGGATGTTTGAACATGTCTGAATCCCAGAGGGACCCAAACTGTTACACTGAAGGATGGTTGCAGGTATCTCCTGCCCCTTCCATTCAGGGGTTCTGTCCCAGTGATGATACCCCTCCAGGACACCCTCCTCCACTTCCAGTGGTCACAGGGCATTTATTTAAGAAGCAGCAATGATGAGACCTTTGCCATGATGAGCCGACTTGTCTCATCAGGGAACAAAGACCCATTTCTGTCTGCTTTCTTAGCAGAATATATTGAAAAAACAGGTTCAGAAGATGAGCCTATGGAGAGCAAGCATGAAAATAACATCGAAATGGCAGAAAAAAAAAAAAAAAGGGTTCCCAGATACTCCAAAAAGCAAAGGCTGTTTAAATTAAACAGCTTTCCAACTAGCAGCTCTTGCAAAGGTACTGGTTATCATTCCATTTTTCCAGAAACTGGCAAGTACCCCATACTATTATGAGAGAATATAATCTTCTTTCTGCTGCATAGTTTGTTTTTAATAAATCACACAAAGAGTTTTTATATCATAAGCCTCCAAAATAAAACTTGTATTCACATATCCCATATAAATAAATAAAATAATAAGTACACATGCATGCACACATAAACAGAAGCCAAATAATTACTGAGTTGCCAGGGTCCCAAATGTTGGATTGTAAATTATAGATTGGTTTGGGAATTTTGCCCTGTTTGACTCTGTTGTGATAAATATGCTTTAAAATATAAACTGTGTGATGCTGATATACAGTGGGTGTACACACGGGGAGCCTGGGTTCCTCTGATATATTATTCTGGCTAGCACAGAAAGGTCAGTGTAGTACCTGCATCTGGAGCAAAGAAAACTTGTGTAGTCCTGGACTTTGTCATGATTTTTCTTTGGCAGCTTACTCCTTTTCCCTATGTTAACAGTGGGAGCGTTGATTTAATAGTTAGAGGAAACAAGGGTTGTCATGTACATTTATAAAGGGGCAAGGTCATCAACTCCAAATGCATACACTAAAATGCATAAAATATTTTAAAATAATAGGTTCCTACAATAAAAATATGGGTTTTTTTGTTTGATGCTATTATATGAGCTTGCATTTTAGGTGTACATTCTTCCAGGTTCTTCTTGTAATGCTGATACCTATAATTTTGTGCAAAGAAAGAAATAAGATTTTACTGTTATAAAATCACATAAATCTGAGAGATGCATATTGGGAATGAAATAAATTATGTGAGACTTATGACAAATTGATAGAACTAAGTAAAGATTGTCTAATGCACGAAAATAAGAAACTGAACTTGAACTTAAAGTAAAATTAACTTATTTTAATTCCAGCCTATGTTCTATTTAATTTAAGATGTGACTGGGTGACATTTCCATGAAGAGCATCGATGCCAGCGTATGAGGCCAGATGTATTAGTAGTGGATCATGAAGCTTCAGCACTGTGTGCTGCTTCACAGCAGAGAGATACAGAGAGAACGATGTGTTAAGAAGAAATCGTTCCATTGAAAGGCATCCCAGAGATACCTGATTTCCATGTTTTCTTTTTCTTTTTCCTTTTCCTTTTCTTTTTCCCTTTCCTTTTCCATTCCTTTTCCTTTTCCTTTTCCTTTTCCTTTTCCTTTTCGTTTTTCTTTTTCTACAGGCTGGTTTGCATTCACAGTTATAGTAACTGTGTGGAACTCCCGTATCCTTATGTCATGTGGGATGATGGTGCTGAATGTAGTCTTAACAAGTTCTATTATTGGCATCAGATTGGAGAGATTTAATATTCGGGCCGGTAGCACTTTCTGTTCAGTGGATCCTCCAAAGGCAGGAGAAATGGACTGAAAGAAACCTCATGGAGCTCCCAGAAGTTCCCCAAAAAATGGAGTTCCCCTCTAGCGGGGAATAATGTAACAGCAGAGGTTGGGGGCCAGCGACAGTTTTGCTGTCTACGTCTAATCTCTACTTTTTTTTTACTTTTTTTTTTTTTCTTCTGTAGTTTGGGAAGTGTAGCAACAGTTCGTTCTTTAGGAGTTCATTCTTTAGGAGTTCATGGCTAGTTTTGTATCTTTAAGAGAAGTTGTGCAACAGCTGGTTTTGGTGTGGATGATTGACCCAGAAAATAAAAACAACAACAACAAAAAATAGATCCTAGATAAAATCCTCTATATCATTGGAAAGAGGAGGAAATGCGGATAAGAAGAGACAGGAGAAGGAACAAAAACCTGTGCACAATTGATAGTCTAAAAAAAATACCTTTCAATCCTGGTATTTCATAATGAACAATTTAAAATCTTAAGTGGCATAAATTCTTTGTCTTTGAAAAGAGGTGGCAGGCATTTCCTGTATATTGCAGGTGTATTAGGCCCACGGATAGGGTATAATAGGCATGGAGCAATTGCTTGACGCAGAACTGCTTCAGGCACACCAATCTACAGGTGCTGGCGTACTACAATTACAACAACTAGGCTGAATTACAGCTACCCAGCAGAGATGTAATAAAGGTATGAATTATTGACTTGGCATCATCCTGAGACAGCTTTGGTCACAGCCTTGCTATGTTTTGGAGATGATAGAATGAGATTTGTGTGATGTAAAATTATAATCAAAGACAGCTCAGGATGAAAGATGACCGCCAAGGTTATGAACCTTAGTGGGAAGCTGCACACTCTGATAAAAAAGGAACTGCAAGGGAGAAAGTATTGATCATTTGGTTGCATGGAGCCAGCCTAAAAGACCAGACTTCATTCAGAATTTAACTTTAGGAGTTTCTCACATCCAAGCAGTACAAATAGAACTCTGAATAATTGTGTCAGAGTTGGTAAGGATGGGAACAGGCTTGCTTTGGGAATAAATGCACCAAACAACAGCTTCATCCACTGGCTTCATGCAGGATGCCACAAGGGAGAAAGGGAGGAGCGAGGACGGCAACAGCACCTGTTATTCTAGTCCCAAAACATAGGGAGCATGGGAGTAAGGATTAAGATTTACAGAATTTCTTTTAAAGTGGAAATAAGGTCCGGCTTCCATCTCTGTGTTTCTGTTTGTTTGTTTTGTGATTTTTTTTTCCCCCCAGTATTGGCCCTGTGTGGCTGTTATTCTGTCTCTGAAATAGTTATTCCTATCTCATAGCATGCAAAAAAGGGAACTGGAGAGAAGTTAGGATGAATCTGTGCTGCATATCAGAGATGAACAGGAAGGTAATAATCTATTTTCTCTCTCAGACACAAAAATCCCAAAATGATAAACTTCACGTGCTTGCTGAAATAGGATTTGAGGCCACCTTAACAGATCTTTCATTCTCCACAATAACTGCTGAAGTGAGGTCCTGTGGGTCACTCCCATTGAATAATGTGTGATGTGGGGTGAAGAGCATTGCTGTGGCTGGGAAATTTTGTGCACACTGATAATAGGCTAAGGTGGAATGGCTGACTTTTGGTGCTATGCATGAATGTATATGAGGATGTACTTAGTCAAAGCAACCACATAACATCAGCAATAGCAGCAATGGAGGCACTCAAAGCAGCTGAGAGAACAAGGATGCTACCCATATTTTCTTTCTTTCCCCCTTTTCTTTCCCAGCCCCGTTAGACAAAGTTCACCTTGGATTTTAAAAAATCACCACGAACAGAAATACCAAAAAAAAAAAAAAAGCCCATAGAATTTTCTGAAGTAAGCACATAGCAAATAGAAAATGATAGCAAAAATGGCAGTGTAACATTTCCCAGATCTGCACAGCAGACTGCCGCAAACAGGTAAAAATATCCCTCCTTCTTTCTCTTTGGTCCTGTCCTCCATGACAAGATCATTTATGAGAGTTTATTCATCTCTCTGATGAGAAAATCATTTATTTAACTCCAAAATTCTCCATCTGTTTCAAAAGTTTTGTCTGAAACTCCTATTTTAACCCGATTTCTTGCTCATTACTATTTATTTTAACCTCTTAATCAGATAATGGAATACTTTCCCCCCTAAACACACCTTTGGTAGCATAGAGTTTTCTATTAAATATCTTCTGAAACTGTTAAGCTCTTACTAATAAGAAAATTGTTATTTAATGTTTTAAAAACAGTCGTTAGAACTTCCGACATTAAACACAGAGAAACAAAATAACTTAGCAATGTGTCATACGTGTTTTAGTACTCTTGTTGTCTTAATGTTCATATGAAAGACCTTATATAAAATAAAAGCCAATCCTGAAAATGTTAATTACCAGCTGATGTCAGTAAGCCCTGGGGCAATAAATACATTAATTAAAAAATTAATATAAGCTTTGCACTGAAAGACTCAGAGACCTTTCATTTCTCAGGTTTCTTAGAAGGACATTGTTAGCTGATTGAAAAAATCCTGTGAACATGGCAGGTTTTTTTTACTTTTCCACCTTTCTCTGTTTGCTTTTTCTTCTTTTTACTACTGAAAAGGTTTTGTAAGGAGAGAAAGTGAAAATGCAAGAAAAAGAAGGGAGAATGAATAAATAATCTCGGGAAATTTTAATATTCAGAAGTCATCATGAAAATATACCAAACAATAATAATAAAAAAGAAAATACTACTATAATGAATATTTCCACTTATTTTTTCTTCTTATTTAATTATTATTTAATTATATTTTTTCAATAAAAGATATTTTATTTGTAAAATTTCTCCTGTAATATAATTTTTGATCTATATCATCATCTTGCATTTTAACAACTCATCTAGTTATTGCACCCAATCTGTATTTTTCCATTGTTATTTATTCCCCTTATTTATGAGGAAGGGAAGGAAACAAAAGTCAGTTTTTCTCCTGAAAAGAGCACTTCTTTTTAAGGGGTCATTAAACTTCTCTCTCACTTGTTTATTTTGTCCTCAGCAAAGTCCTTTATTTTTTACTACTAAATGACCATTTTTATAGACCATATTTTTTTTTCTCTTTCTTCTTTTCTTTTATTGTTTTTTCCTTAAGTCCTGTCAAGACTTGCAGGAATAAAGGTCAATAGTTGCAAACCAGTATCTCACATCAGGCAAGTTTCAAATGCTACCGTGCAATATTACCTACTTAGTCAAGTTTAGCTCACTGCAGAGCTTTTTTAGCTGCTTATGACATTGAGTCAAAAATCTTTTTTGATCCCTATTTGATCATATACACTTAATTTAATATAACAAAACAGTATTTCATAGATTTACACCATGCAACGGGATAGTTTTATGTCTTTATGTAATTTCAAATTACATATGAGAAATACAGTAACTCATATTAATGCATTTCCAAAACATGATCAATTACATTGTATTTCCAAGCCATTAAAACACAGTTTTATAGCATCAATAACGAAGGTAATAAAATTGTATTTCCTTATTAGGCCTTTTTTAAGGAAAAAAAGAAACAACAACTGAGGACTGTTATCTTCAAAGTTACTTTCTTTTTAAAAATGGCTTAATTGTTCTTATATTGCATAATAAAAGAACAGACGGTATTGACAAAATTAATTCTAGAAAAAAATGGTTGTTGTTTGTCTTTTATTTTCCACTAAAGCACAATGCTTGACTGAAATTTGAAAAATGGCCTAATAAAAAGAAATCACTTTTACTGACAAAAATATAGGAATCAGTAAAAAATTGCTTTACTTTTACACATGCAGTGCTTGACTTGAAGAATGGTGAATTACTGTGGATATTCCAATTTGACTTTGATTTGGAGAAACTTTATTTGCTATTTTTTTTAATTGAAAAGTAGAAAATGTTCCAGAATGACGATTTTTTTTTTTATGTATGGTTGATATATATTGCTTTTCGCCAGACATTTCTCGTCTTTCCTCTTCACTTGCTGCACAAAGGCTTTTATCTTCAAAACTTTTTTTCTTCCCCGCTGACATACAGGCTGGGCGAGAAGGGAAACTTACTTACTCGGGAAGGGGGTAAATTAGCCTGTAGAACTTCTTTTATGAGGTCTGAGAGATTTTCACTGACCTTTGGCTGAGTGAGGAAGCTGATGTTTGTGTGGATCACAGACATCAATAAATCTGTGATTCTTTTGTCCTAGGTCTTTGAAAGCGCACTCATTTTGGTCCCAGGACTTGTCTGGGTCAGTACATCACCTAACAGGGGGACACTGGAAGCAGCAGAACAAGCTGCCTGGTTCTCTTGCCACAGGAGGGAGCAACGTGGAGAGGAAATGCCCCTTACATTCAAATATTTTGATTTCCTAATCTCAAGCAGGCAGATAGACCACAGGGAGTCATTACTATTTCTTACGTGGTTCTGGAATTGCTAGCTTGGCTGAATTTTAGAAATGTCTCAATGGAGAATTTTGGGAGTGGCCAATCATGTTGTCCCTAGTGCCACTAATGCTGTCTTTCAGACTGGAATTTTCCTGCTTCTTTTGTATCTATTTGTACATGGGAACCATTCTATCAGATGTTTATGAATAAGTTAAAAAAAATGCTGTATTAAAAGCAATCAGATGATAATATATGAATTTCTTGCTTTAGTCTGCCACAGATTTCTTTTCTAACCGTCACAGCGGCATTTTACAAGGTTATGTATACATAGATATATATATATGTGTGTGTGTATATATACATATCACACAGGATATATATGCAATATCAACAGGATTCAGAAGTCTGGGCTGGATCCACAAACTCCTTGCACGTACTTTCACTCACATCTCGGTGTTTCAAGAAGGTTTGCATGAGTCTCAATACATTGGGCAGAAAAATTCCAAGTCAGTCACTGAAACTCTAAGAGTGGATTTGCATTATGCATAACTGATTTTTGTCTTGAATGACAAGCCAGTGTTATCTTCATCATAGTGGTTTAGGTTTTGCCCTGCTGTTGTTATTCTAAATAATGTTCAACTACACAGCAACATTTTAGAATAATTTTATTTCATCTAGTCTCTTGGTATAAAATCATACAGATAACCAGAGTTCTCTTCATAGTTTCAGTGATCAAAATTACTGAGCTTTTCTTTTTTCTATTGTAGCTTAAAGCAAGTTTATAAAAAATGTTTAAGAGCTCAGAGCTCCTTAGTACTAGAATTATCCCCTGGAAAACATGATGGTTATTTATAAGAAGACATCTCAATGCTTGATCTATAGATCATATAGTCTTGTAGAGTTGAAGCAACACATGTTTTCAACTCTGTCTCTCTTCAGTCCCTAGTAGTTTGACCAAGATTGTATTTGCTATTAAAAAGCAGAGATTCAACATATTTCCCTTTGGAAAATATATATCTTTATCTGTTTGTTCTTGCTACATTTGCAATTCTACCTTCATAAATAACTCACATTTGGAGTATTAAAAAGATATACACTTGGATGAATTTCATGATAGTTCTACAAATTCTGATAATTAACTGGTTTTGAAATATGAATGATAGACCCTAGAAATGTAAAAGTTCAAATACTGAGAATAGCTAAATCCAACATTTTATACACAAGTTTATGAGGTGCAGTTCTTGGATATTTTAACTTGCAATAATTGTCCTTTTTTATTGTTTGAGCACTTTTTCACCACCTGTTTTATTCAATTGTTATTTTATTACCCGTTAATAATACAAAATGACATTTAAACATTAAACTGAACTGTTCAGGGTTTTTTTTTTTTTTTTTTTCCTTTTTCCTCCAGACCAATATCTTTCTTCACCTCTACAATTTGCGGAGTTAAAACACCACTGTGTTATATTTTATTTCCTGGTAGACCTGTTTTCATAGATGCAGCCACTGATACCTCTCTTTAAGTTATCAAAATACCTTCAAGGCATCAGAATCTTATAGAAGAATGACGAATTTAAATGCACTCCATTTAAAATGGAGTGGAGTGAAACTAGTAAGAACATTTCTGAAGAACAGACACATTCTTTTTCCTTACCCATCAAAGTAGGGCACAGTATCAGAGTGCTTTGCTTGTCATATGACTAAGACTAAATGGATAGGCAGCATTAGCAAAAGCAGAATGTCTGTCTCAGAGAGTAGTAGGATGGGATTCATCTGACTAAATGCCTATATCCGACTTGGTCACCCTAGGATACCTTTGCAGTCTACATGAAGACTCAGACTTCCGAAAGAGCAATACACATCTAAAATGCTTCAGATGACTTGTGGCTTAAATACGCTTATGCTTGTGCTATGTCATGTATCATGTCATAGCATACAGATGTCTAAAAATTAGATGTATGAGATTGACCCTCCCAGACAAGGTCAAAAGCAGCTGGAAAATGAGCTGAAAATTAGAGAACTGGCCTGGGGATAGAGATAGTTTGTGAGTCCTGAACTGTGTAGTCCGAGTTGAGAGTACTCGTGCCCCAAGAATGTGGACTCCCATTTCTAGGCTGAAAAGCAGAAAAGATGTTCTGCTAGTTTATCCTGTTTCAGTTGGAGTCGTGTAGCAAGGGAGAATCCACTGACTGAAGCTGCCACACACTGGATGAACTGAAACTATTGCCATGCTGACTCCCGATACTGCATCAGTGGTAGCAGCAGTATCACATGGCAGGCTGCCTATGTCTGGCTGTAGAAGTGGAGTGTGCAAAAGATCTCATTAAGCAATTCAGGCAATTTGAGTAGCTGATCTTTATCTTCTTCGTATTAGGAAAAAATGACTCTATTGGCCACAACTACTCTGTAATAATGACATTTTCTGAGTTCAGATAGAGCCAGCAGGCTACTTGATGCATAGAGATGGCTTTAGTAATGAAACACTCTAGGCTGCAGTAAACCTAGAAAGACTTTGTTTCTACTGAATATAAATATAAATACAAAGTATAAGTATAAAAATATAGCAGAGAGACTAAAACACAGTGCTACCCACCATTCCTCTCTTTCTTGGAATTTCTGTCACCCTCATAGTTAAAAAGTTTTCCTTCATGTTCAGATAGAATTTTCTTTCTTTCAATTTGTGCCCATTGTTGGTCCTGCTGCCGGGCACGACTGAAATGAGTCTGGTCCCAGCCTCTTGACATCCTCTTTTCAGATACTTATACATTCATATACTTGTACATTGACTGGGGCAATATTGTCTTTCTTCCAGTCCTCTGCCACCTCTTGTTCTCCATGACTTTCAAAGATGTTTGGGAGTAGCCTAGCAATGACGTCCCCCAGCTCCATCAGCACTTTTGGGTGTATCCCATCAGGGCCAATGGATTTATGGATGTTCTGTGTTTAAATGAATGAAAAGATGATCTATTTCACTTTTGCACTATCAGGAGTTGATCTAAGAAGGCCAATTAAGCTTTTCTCAGAACAGAAAAATCCTACAGTTTCATGTAATACAAAGATACTTTTGTGCAGGACAGATAACTTTCAAATCTGCACACAAACTTAGCAAACAAATGTGGCATAGGCTCAGCATCTTGGTCTACTTTCTGAAAAGAGAGCTTCTGGGACCAAAGTGAGTTAGTCATATGTTAGTCTTGTTTTCTTCCCCTTGAAGCAACAAAGTAGAAGGCACGCATAAAGAAGTCATTTACACTTTTTAATAACCATAAGAACTAAATGAGAGAAGGCATGAAGTCAAAAGCCTCAGTGGCAACAGAAGACAGTCTTGGGAGTAGGAGGATTAAGAAATTTTTCTAGAAAGAAAAACTTTTAGCTCAAAGTCTGGGTAAAGCAGAGCTGCCTTAAAAAGGGTTTTTCATGTGCTAATATTCTGTGGGTGAAACCCTAACCTTATTAAATCCTTTGCTTCAAGGAGCAAATTTTGTTATGTATTTTTCTTCACCCTTCAGAATTAGAAAGTTCTTATTAAGGAGGAGAAAATAAATATTATGATTTCATTTTGTTATTAAAGTAGGCACTAGTGTGAGAGGAAGTCTAGATTCAAACTACCAGATTTATAGGTGCATTTTATTTCTTGAAGGCATCATCACTGTGATTTAAGTTAAACTTCATAAGTTTGCTGAATAATTTGCTTAAGAAGTCTGACCTATCATGCAGTTCTTTCAGCACAAAGTACTACTGTTGTGAATTTTTTTCTTTCTTTCCTTCCACTATTTTTTTATTTCAGGATCACTGGAGTCTACTGTGTTGAAAAGAAAGGGGAGGGGGAGGGGTAAGGGGACTATGAACCTAAGTTATAGCCAATCAGATTGTACTCACAGCTGAACTACTAGACAAATTGCAGCTCATGAAATTTGCCATGGGTCAGGAGACTGAGTAATTTCATTTTAATCAGTCTTATTCGAAGCAGGGCTGCCACTGCAGCAAAAGATTCACAGCAACTGAAATCTGGTGGGCAGAATGCATCAAGCGATAAAAAGTTGTAATCTTATTCTTTTAATTATTATTATTATACAGTGAGCACTTTCCATACCTAAACGAAGAATATGAAATATTAGCTGAGATCTTGAATTATCATCTAGCTCTAAATGTACCATCCTGTGCATGCTGGAATTTACCAAGGACTTAGAATCACAGAATCATAGAATCATAGAATGCTGAAGGTTGGAAGGGACCTCTAGAGATCATCTAGTCCAACTCACCCCTGCACACGCAGGGTCACCTAGAGCACATGGCACAGGACTGCAGCCAAGAAGGTTTTGAAGATCTCCAGAGAAGGAGACTCCACAACCTCTCTGGGCAGCCTGTTGCAGTGCTCTGTCACCCTCACTGTTAAAAAAATTTTCCTTAAGTTCCTGTGGAACTTTTGATGCTTCAGTTTCTGGCCATTTCCTCTAGTTCTGTCAGTGGCCACCAGGGAAAAGAGGCCAGCACCATCCTCCTCACTGCCTCCCTTAAGGCACTTATAGACACTGATCAGATCCCCTCTCAGCCTTCTCTTCTCCAGGCTGAACAGGCCCAGCTCCCTCAGCCTCTCCTCATAGGGCAGATGTTCCAGGCCCCTGATCATCCTTGTAGCCCTGTGCTGGACTCTCTCCAGCAGCTCCACATCCCTCTTGTACTGTGGAGCCCAGAACTGGACACAATACTCCAGATGCGGCCTCACCAGGGCTGAGTAGAGGGGCAGGATCACCTCCCTCGACCTGCTGCAGACGCTCTTCTTAATGCAGCCCAGGATCCCATTGGCCTTCTTGGCCACGAGGGTACACTGCTGCCTCATGGTCAACTTCCTGTCCACCATGACGCCCAGGTCTTTCTCTGCACAGCTGCTCTCCAGAAGGTTGGTCCTCAGCCTGTACTGGTGTCTGGGGTTATTCATCCCCAGACTTATTGCTCCCAGTGTTAACCTGTCCGTAGGTACATCTTAAGAATATGGGTAGCTGATGTTGACATTGTCTGTGTTTTTCACTTAAGACAAAAAAAGTTCTTCAGCCATCCACAGGTTTCTCTTCTATTTTATTCTTTCAAGCTTTTAAAACCTCTGCAATTTTTGTTCTTGTTGCATACTCCATAAAATAGTAAGAGTATAACTGCACAGCAGAAAAGAGAGAGGTGTTTTTTTAAAGGACCGTCTCAGAATCTCTAGCCAGTAACTAGAATTACTAATGTAAATTACATTAAGATTTTCCCCAAATTGCTTGTATTTCATAATCAGAATCCTGCATGCCGATTAGCTTATAGCTGTAGGGAAGAGCTGATCTTAACACATGAGAAATTACTGTGTGTAAAAGGAGAAAAATCATTTTAAGAGTTCATTCTGATTTCTTGGGGAAACTTTAAAGGGCTAGAAGTGATAATGAGACTGCACGTATGCAGTTTTAAAGTACAGACCTTTAAGTATTACAAACAAGCAATAAAGAAGACAAAATACTGTTTTCCTCCAGCTAGAATTTAGAAACAAGACTAGGCATATATAGTTACTGAAACAGTACTTGGTGAAGAAACAACATCAACAAAAAAGTCATTGCTTCCTTGTCTTGCACAGCTAATCAAAACCTAGAATAAGTGGAATTGGGTCAAATGGCATTTGTTTATATTTTTTTAAAAATAAATAGTGTGTAGATTCATGATTTTAACAGAACCTATTCAAAGTTTTCTGTTCTTTAAAGGCTTACCTATGCTGAGTTACAGGACTGACATAAACAGTTTTATGGGATATGGTTGTTTTAATCAGAATAGCAATATCACTATTAGTCATAGTATTAGAATAATAGTATAAATTATCATATTTTATATATGTATATATAATATACCATATCATATAATCATTAAAATTATCATAGTATTATAATAATAGATATCATATATATTCGTCATATCACATCTTCCCTGTTTAAGAAAAGTATAGGTATAAAGTATTATACAATTGATGTAGAATTGATATACAATTAATGTAATTTTACATGTCTTCCAGAGATTGGCATTCAGGAAGATACTGCTATATTATTATTAAAAAAAAAAAAAGTTGTTTACCTAGATGATCCTGAGCACATGATTGGCAGGTCTGATCCAAGGTCTAGAAGAGAAGAACACACATCTGCCACAGGTAGGGGAGGCCAGGCAGGACAAGGAAGATATCAAAAGTAGTAGTAAGAACACGAGAACCTGAATTGTTTCTTCTTGTAGTCATATTTTGGATGAGGCTAACTCCTAAAAATGAGTTCTTTTCCTTTTCTAGTTCTTTTTTCTTCTTTTTTTTCAATTGAAAGTTATTTTCAAAATATTTCCTCTGCAGAGAGAGATCTAAAATGTGGCTTTTTAAAAATGATTGTGTAAAAAGAGTACATTCTATGTACAGGGAAATATTTTACTACTTGTATGGCAATTCATAAGATGCTGTGATTTATAATGATATCTTGAAATAGCATACTGATTTTTTTTCAGTTTTTTTTTTTTTTTACTCTGTACCAAGATGACTTGCTACTTAGTGCTAATGTGAACATCTCATCATTTCTTTAGTCAAAAATCTCTTTATTATCATCTAATGAAAAAATGAGGTGCTTTTGCACTTCAAACAAGAAAATAAAGGAGCAGGGGTATGTGGAATACTTTAGGTCTTCAATGTATCAGCCTGAATTATTTTAGCTATTGATATAAGTGTCTAAAATATCTTTTAAATGCCTACTTTAAGCAAGCTAACTTATCAGTTTGGCCTCCTACATGGTCCATGACAATGCAGATACTGGCACCTCCAGAGGTGCCTCCAAAGGTTCAGAGCAGCTGTGTATGTACTATTTATGAAGTCTTCCCTGATCAAGCCCTCAGATGTCCATGCATTATGATGGTGATCCAAACATCCAACTCAAGACATTTAACTTGGGTGTCTTAAAGTCTACGTGTGATAGGAATGCTCTCTCCACTGTCTTTCTTAAATCAAAAAGTAGCTTGGCAGATCTAAATGTGTTCTTTTCAAAGAGATGATGTGAAACTAATTGGAAATAAAATTGATATATTGCATCAATATCATTACCAGTCCTTGAAAGGAAAGTCAATAGATGAGAAGCTTCTATCCACTTCTTGTACCCATAAGGGTTGTCTGTGCCTATGTTTGTGTATGTTACTTATCGATTATGACATTTATATGCACATGAGCATCAGCACATTAAAACATCATGGCACTCAGAAACTCTATTAGAATAGAGAAAACTACTAATTTGAAGATCTAAAGGCAAAGAGAAACTCAAGGTGAGAAGCAAAGGACTAGCCTCTACTAGTCCTTAAGGGGAATTAAATATTTCCATCTACTCTCTGCTGGGATGTTACACTGAGGCCAGCTAATTCAAGTTATCTATGAAAACATTTTTTAAAATATTTTTCCCCTGCAGGAAAACATATTATTCTGCTGTAGAATCACGCTCAGACTTTTATCAGTTTATATACATGTGATGCTCTAGAAATATGTCTCAGTGCTCATTGATATACCGCTAGTGGAATCTATCTGTTGTAGGCAGCACCTGAATGCAAATAAATAATAATTAGGTTTAAGAGATCTGTAGGCATTTCATGATCTACATCTCAGCTGGGTTCTTGCAAACCCAATATTCTTCCTCTTCATAAGAAAAAAAAATAGAGATTAGATTATATTCTTTGAGAATATACTTCCTTCAATGTATGTATTTTCTGTAACAAAGAGAAAAAGTGAAAATCAGAGGAAAGGAAAGGAATTCCATTGATCTGTCCTGACAGAAATATGAAAAAAAAATCCCTTAGTACACCCATTTTGTAGAGTACTTCACTAGGCCTTACTGGGAAATGGCATTTGTCAGGAAAATATGTGGTTGATATGAGCTCATCAGTGGGATAGATGGGGTTGACAGTACAGAAAGCCTGTCAGCTGAAGGATGAGTTTGCAGCGTGATCGGTGTTATGATGTCCAGATACCTGATTGCATAACAACTAGTCCAGCAAACATATTGATTTCTTTCT